>NC_062223.1:25383352-25685295 GCF_902686445.1 Sciurus carolinensis | reverse complement strand
ATAAGGTCTTTAAACTTGAGTTTCCAATTGGTAAAATGGGATGGTAACAGCTAACACAGACTGACTTTTGAACAATGAAACTGAGCAATAGTTAGTCTTGAATTCACTCAGGGATCATGATAACACTCAGGAGTTATCATGATAAATAACAATATTAATAAAATCTATATATGTTTCATGGATTTAATAAATCTGGAACTTTCCCATAAAGTCTCCTTTGAAAAATTATGAGTTAATTCACTTACAGGCCAATTCACTTCAGATTTTTTAAGAAACACAGCAGGAGTAGTCATAATTTTTGAGTACCACTTAAAGTTCATGTTTTTCTACTTTTTATAAATAAATCTGTGTTTTCATGTTCATTCCAGGCATGGTTAATCACAGTCCTTCTGTAGTTTCATAACAGTTCCCAATCATTTGTCCTTGAAGTCACTGTTAAATTATCAATATCACTTGAAAAAAGAAACTATTCTTCTTCTATAACCTATGAATGCTTTACTTTCCCCTTATTAAACCTCTAGCATTTTGAAGTATTCTGTGATTCATCGCTACCACAATTTTTCTGACTGCTGATAACTACATTCCCCAAATTTCTCATTTTTGTTCTCAGTGTTAATAACTCAATAAGCAGTACTCATAATAAAATAAAATACTCATAAGGAGTCTGGCATGTGGATATACTCCTGTAATTCCAGAGGCTCAGAAGTTTGAGGCAGGTCAATCGCAAGTTCAAAGTTGGCTTCTGCAACTTAGCGAGATTTTGTCTCAAAAAAAAAAAAAAAAATAGAGAAAGCTGGGGATGGGTCTTAGCAGTTATGCACCACAAGGTTCAATTGCAGGTAAATAAAGAAACAAAAAAACAAAAAAAACCTTCATAAGTCATTAGTATATAACAGTTTGGTGATGTGACTATTACTATTAAAACAAGTTTGATGCAATTTTGTAAATTCTACTTGCAGAGCCGCATCATCAGTTTGATATTAACCGTTTTGTAACATCATGGAAAACCAAAGCTTCATCACTGAGTTCGTCTTCATGGGGTTTTCACAGAATCCTACTATTCAGAAGAATATTATTATTTGTTGTGTTTTTGATGGTTTACATTGCAACTGTTGTGGACAACATGCTGATTGTAGTGACTATCTCTGCAGTCCTGCACTGCGGGGCTCCCCCATGTACTTCTTTTTGCAGTCCTGTCCTTCGTGGATGTGTGCTACTCCTCTGCTATCACACCAAAGATGGTAGTGGACTCCATTCATGAAAGGAAGACCATCTCTTACAATGGATGCATGATTCAACTTTTTGCTGAACACTTCTTTGGTGGGGCAGAGGTGATTATCCTCACAGCCATGGCCTATGACTGCTATGTGGCCATTTGCAAGCCCTTGCACTACTCTTCCATCATGAACTGGAGGCTTTGTGTCATTCTAGTGGGGGTGTCCTGGACAGGAGGCTTCTTGCATTCCATCATCCAGATTCTCTTTACCTTCCAGCTGTCCTATTGTGGGCCTAATGTCATTGATCATTTCATGTGTAACATGTACCCATTACTGAATCTTGCCTCACTGACACCCACATCCTAGGTTTTCTGGTGATTGCCAAGAGTGGATTAATCTGCATCATCAACTTCTCCTTGTTGCTTGTCTCCTACGGTGTTATCTTGTTCTCTCTGAGAACACACAGTGCTGAAGGGAGAAGAAAAGATCTGTCCACCTGTGGATCTCACATTACTGTTGTGGTTTTGTTCTTTGTCCCATGCAAATTTATTTATACACGACCACCATCTCCATTCTCTTTTGATAAAGAAGTGGAAATGTTTTACACTGTTTTTACTCCCTTGCTCAATACTTTGGTTTATACTCTGAGGAACAAGGATGTGAAAAATGCCATGAGGAAATTGTCAAAGAGAATGGAGATGGTGGTCGTGTATAAAAATACATGATTAAAAATAATATATTACAATGTTATGGGTCAGGTATATGGACAATGATCAAACAGACTCCATTTTAGCCTAAGACTCCATGTCATGTAGAAAATGCTTCTTCCATGAGAAAACTCTGCCTCTATACCCATCAACAGTTGCTGAGTATAGCATGTTTGGCAACACAAAAGAGCAATTTTTATACAATGTGATATTGTTGTCCCTCTGGGTTCCATTGTTCTTGGGCAGTGTACCATAACATTTGTTTAAATGTTAGTAACCATTCTCTGATTGTCACAGTAGCACCACTTATGATTTAAGTATTGACAAGCTTTACTTGTGGTATAAAAGGTGGTATTCTAACACTTGGAGTGGGTGGAAGGGTGTAGACTTGCAACCTGCCCCTCCTTCCCTCCAGTTGGTGAATCTGGATGGTCAGCTAATGAATAAATGGTTCCATCTCCTGCTTTAAGATTGACTCAGTGATTTATTTAGATCTCACCATAGCAACAGTACAAAAAATATAGAGTGTAAAGAAGGAAGTGTTTAGGCACAATTTTTGGCATCTTTCTTAAATGGAAAGAGACTACATAATTACAAGAAGACATCATACTGAGTGGTGGAGTTAAAATTAATGTTTTCTTCAATTTGAGATCACATTTTGACTCAGAGTTGCCTACTAAAAATTGTCACATGAAATGTAAAGATAGTTCCATTTTATACTTTCATAAGTTTATTAAATATTGAAAAGGATTCACTTACAAAAATGACTTCCATTAATATTATGCTTTGAAGACTAGAAAAACTCTTGTGGAAGAAAATATTAGTAATTAGAAACTTTCATGTGAAAAGAATGTTTTCTATGATACTGAAGTCAGGGATTCTGTTGTAAAACATCAGGATTTAAGAATATCAAAGAGATTTCAAGGCACCTGCATCATTTCACTTCATCTTAAATGTGAGTTCAGTATCATCTGCTTGAATTGAGTCATTTCTTGAATTTGAGAGATAAAATCTGATTGGTTCAATTCTGCCTATGGTAGTGGGCCTCTTGTGTCAGGTGACCACCTCCTACCAATAGGCTATGATAGAGAAGTTGGAGCTATTCCACAAGGTAGTCAGCATTGAAGGTCTTTTATTGCATTACAATCAAAGGTAACTCCCAACACACCCACATTAGTAGCTATACCAGGTCAAAACTACATGGGTAGTGAGCACACTTTCCCCCACGCCCACAGGGGGAATAGAATCCAGAAGAACCAGATGTGAAAATTGATTTTCAAAAGAGGATTAACTACAGTTTACTTGTTGATTTTCATTTCTGAGTTCATGTACCTATGTACAAAGGATTCATTTGAGCAATTATCAATACAGAAATCATTCCAATTTACAAACATATTTGGTGTCATTTATATATTTTGTTAGTCTCAGGTTGTCAAGTGTCATGGGTTTTAAATTTATTGAGAATTAAATAATTATTTTTTTTTCCCTAGAGTGGGGAGACATTGATGATATGCCAGTTGAGTGTTAAGGGCAAAAATAGTAAATCGTCTCTTTTTCTTTTTTGTGCCCTAGTTTTTCATGCCACCTCTAAAGTAAAAGAGTGTTAGTAGTCTTTCTCATAGTAGACATGCAAATGATACCTGTAATTTTATTGATCACCCCTGAAAAAGTGCTTCAAATATTACATTGTCAGTCTACAACCTCACCAGGACAATGTGGGTGCCCTCCAGCAGACCAAGAGTGTGAGGAGCCTCAGACATGTCAATGTGCTTCTCCTTGGACTTTCCCTTTCTTCATCTCTGCCTGAGCTTAAAGCAGGTGGACCTTCTTCATGCCTTCTGCCTTCCAAGATCCTCATATTTTATTTCATTTGTCCTTAAGAACTAACTCAAGAAGTGTGGATCTGTCAGATTGGCTCAATTGCTTTATGAACCTGTGAAGCCAAGATTTGAAATGTAGCTATAAGGTACTGGCCAGATTACCAACACCAGTTCATGTCTGTGTCATCATGTGCTCAAATTCAAACTTTTTAAATTCTTTAAATGTCCAATATTTCACTGCAGACTCTGTTCTTGTATAGAAGTTGAAAATCCACTAATATTCAGCAGGAGGATAAACAAACACTGAAAGGTATCTACCCCAAATTTTTCATTGCCAATAGTTTGTTGAACAACATTAATTCAAAATTCTCCCCAAAACAAAGGTTGATTTGGCTTTCCATTTTGTTTCAGTGCTGATTACTTTAGGCATGTTGAAGTTCATTCCAATGTTATCAACTTTCACGCCATTTCACTGCTATGTTAATTATAATATAACCTGTTACATTTTCTGAGGTTATTCAAAGAGTTTTCAGAAGCACATTATATAATATAAAAGTGTGAATTTAGAAAATGGTGTCTACATATATGAAAGAAGACAATACACGTAGAATAAGAGCCTAATTTAAAAAATTATACGGAAATGATATTTTGGTCAGATATGTTCTTGACTTTGTTCAATGTCTTGCAATGGTTTTCCCTCATAAACCACTTTGTGACTACCATGGATCATTGATCACTCTTATACCATGGGTATTAATCTGACCGCAATTATCTTTCTTCTGTGGCTATTAGTAAAAATGTCATTATTTTCCTTTGGCTCTGACTCCTCCCCATATCCTATAATATTTTAAATATTTTCTCATTTTATTTTTGAAATATGCATATAAACTGACATTCTCTTTGAGTCATCCTGAAGTTTACATCCATTAGTGTTGTCTGAATATGCAAAATAGCCAGTGGTTTCGTCTCTTATTTTTCTATGTTTTTTGGATTTATATGGGCTCCACCTGGATGGTTGGAGTGTGAGCTTTGTGTGGCCTGTGGGCAGGTGTATATGAAAGTCAATTTATGGAGTTTGAAAACTCAGGTTCTCATCCTGGATCTCTGATTGCTCCCTACAAAACTCTATCAATTGTTTTATCATGAGTTGCACACACTGGTTTTAATATATCATAAAATGTTTTAAATAAACAATGTTGGAGTAAAAATGGGAGAATAATACCTTAGAGATTATATGTTTCAATAAATGTGCACACATTTTAATAACTGACAACATTAGCAAGTAAGTTACTTACCTGCTGCAATCTGGAACAGCTTATCTGCAGAACTGGTAGCTAACCAGGTGCTGTGTCCACAGTAGAAATGGAGAGTGGAGGTGAGAGCAGAGGAAGGGTTGATGATGTGAGACATGGAGCAATCAGGGAATGTGTTGAGGAGGGACAGCAGTGGTTAGCCTGGAACACGGACAAGCTCAATCCCTAGAACAACAATTGTAAAGGCAAATGGTACAGGGAGCTTTGAAAGTCATGGTGAGCATCTCAACCAGTGTATCTGAGAACTGTAGTAATTATTTCATTATGAATCATCATATTTTCAAATGCACACACGCACACACACACACATATACACTCACACACACATTTATTTATAGTACCAGGGGTTTAATCAAGGGGTGCTCATCCACTGAGACTTGTCTCCAGTCTTTTCTTTTTCCCTTTTTATATTGAGACAGGGTCTTGCTAAGTGACTTAGGGCCTCACTAAGTTGCTGAGGCTGACTTTTATATTGTGATCCTCCTGCCTTAGCCTCCCAAACCCTTGGGATTACAAGCATGCACCACCATGCCCAGCTTACTTTTCTTCTTCAAATGATAGAAATGAAGCAAAATATTAGGAGAATTTGGAAAAAGTGAGGAAAGTAGATAATTTCTGAATTTATTCCTTCTTTAGAGAAAAAAATAAGCATCTCAATAAAGTCCTGTGATGATCTACTTTAAGGATTCTAGGATTGACGACTATCATATTGGAATTTATGACATGTTGGCCTGAATATTTGGTCTTTATGATCTATTGATTTTTCACTATAACATCCTGTGGGTTTCTACTCAAATGGGGAGGCTTTTTGTTCTGCCATTAAGTTGTGTGAAAAATTTTTGAAAAGAATTTATAAGTACCAAATACTGTGCAAAACTTTTCTGTTTTGTAATACAAACCAATTCTCCTAAAACTGAGGAGAGATGTTTGGTTTTTACATTTACCACAGAGAATATGTGAAAGTAAGCTTTATTGAATACTCTATAGGAAACAAATTGCCATTGGGTGATCATGTTCAGGATGCTCTGCATGCCAGTTTTTATTTTATGTGGACCACCATGAGTCTGCTTGTATTTTGCTCTGAATTACTAAGTGCAAGTAAAAGAAAGATGGATGTCTTCATGGTCCTCTGGTATCTGAAAACGGGTAGGCTGTTGGCTATGCATAATCTCCAAGTTCAATTATGTACAATTTAGGTCTTAAAGAAAGATAACATTTGATTAAAAAGTCAGACAGATTTTTGCTCTCAGATGACTTGATGAAGACTCTATCACATTTCTCTGCCTCCAAATTTTATACTTCACTAATAACAAAATATATCAAAATTTCATAACCTTGGTTTCATGGACTGCAGCAAAGAAGACAAATTATTTCCAAGTTTTCCTTCCATGACCTTAGAGTCTAACTAACTAGGTTTTCATGTTGATCTATCTGTCCAAGAAAGTGTTATTTTTTTTTCCTTTTTTCTCATGCCAATCTTCTAGATGGCATGCACTTTAATTCATTTTCTTTTTATATTTACTACTAAAGTTATTTGGAGATGTAATTTGTACCTTCTGATCATTGTGAAAAACTAGCATAATCTATGATACCAATGTAAATTATAACACTCATCAAAGGAACTTCATGTGTTAAAATACTTTTGTAGCTGTTTTATTGGTAAGTGAATAATTAACATTTTTGAACAATGAAATTTACCTTTTGGAAAGTCAGTGCTAATAGTCATAATGATTATAATTGCTCCAAGTGTGCATAGTGCATAGTCACATCTTCTATATACTTGGCACATATTGAATAATCTAGATAGCCTAGTGTCACTTAAAGGTAGTTTTTAGAATCATTTATGTTCCAGAGGTGAAGATGAAGAGACTGGTAGAATTTCAGATCCTTGGTGGGCAGTGGGGTGTGTTTTGACAGGAGGCAGGATGATTTCAGCCTATATGCTGATCACTGAGATAACACACTTCTTAATCTGATTTTGTTTGCATGTCTGAGCATCTGTTTGGGAACCTGATTATGAAAATTAAAGTTTGCAAGGTTTAAAATTATCTGACCACTCTCTTTTCCTGATGGTTGCAGTGTGTGGCTGCAGGACTGTGGACAGTCAACATGTACCACATTATGGCATGCAGTGATTAAAGCCTAAGGAGTTCAAGGACTAATATGGTTAGAATGAGTAGTTCTATCTTTGTACTAAAATCTTCTAGATGTCCAATTTGACATGAACAAGGACGAAGTTATTGTACATATTTTCTTGCATACTCTGGCCATTACATTTGTTTCTGTGATCATTATCAAGAAAGTACATGTTAAGAGAATCCTTGGAGGACAATAATCTTGGGAAGCCTAATAAATGATGGGTTGTTTGTGGATAGAAAATGGAGTTTAAGAATAGTAGTAAAGGAACTTCAGAGGCATTATGTCAACATAAAGGGGTTTTGCAGAGAAAAAAAAAGAGATGATTCCTGCAAGTGATGGAGACATGCTTACTCAGCAGGAAGAGTCTTCAATTGCTCTGATTCATACCGCCCTTTTGCTCATTTTTCTAAATCTTCATCCATATATCGCTAAATCTGACATTGTTACAAGAATTTAAAAAATAGATTATTTAGTCAAATTGTTTTAATAATAT
Organism: Sciurus carolinensis; assembly: GCF_902686445.1. Lineage (NCBI taxonomy): Eukaryota > Metazoa > Chordata > Mammalia > Rodentia > Sciuridae > Sciurus > Sciurus carolinensis. Next base: position 25,677,606 of record NC_062223.1, on the reverse strand, counting down.
CCTGCTGATAATTCAAGGACCTTTATATCCTGCTGATTATATAAGGACTGTTCCCTTAAGAACATTTTGCTGGTCTTGCACATCACAGGAGAGGTCCTGATATTACTGACAATAATTTTCTAATGACTTGATAGCCAGTCACTCATTCCTCTCATAATGACAAAGCATCTTTTCTCTGAAATTAACTAGACAATTCTAAAATATATATGGATGTGTACCTGTGTTTGAAAAGTGGCCTGGGTAATTTAAAAAAAAAAAAAATTGTGCAAAGAAATAGAGGACTGAGTCTACTTAATCTAAGAACATAGTTTATTGCTTATATTTTGCTATAAATTAAGTCATAAAGTTTTTTTAATAAAATAAGAATTTTTCCAAAAATTAAATGATTTGTCTCTGGAAATCATTTGTAATTTTTAAATTTAATGTTGAAAGTGTAATTTAAATATGATAAATAAAAAGATGGAAGACCTATGGGAATTAAGAACAGAATTGGGAGAAAGAAAAGGGGAGGGATAGGAGCAGTACTGGGGACTGAGAAAGAGCACACTAGATTATATGCATTTATGATTATGTCAGAATGAACTTCACTAGTATATCTAACTACAGTGCAGTAACAAAAACATAAAAAGAAAAAAGGAATGACAAAATGATTTAAACAATGAAATATATTGCCCATGAACATAAAATACCTGGAAAAGAATGGAATATTTGCTGAATCATGGAAGGGCAAATTGCTACCCCACACTTCCTTTTGTTCACAGTTCTCTGACTATGGCTCCCTTGGTCTCTGTTTCTTGTCTGAGTCAAATTAAGATTAAAAATTCCCCCTATTATTCACAATTGTGCAAATAATATTCATTTTATTACTTGCACTATTCTATCTTTGTGATCTTATTCCCGTTATCTGACTCTATTTTTCTAACAGAAACAAATAAAGTATTAAGCAAAGCAAGGCCAAGACAAAAGTGGAAGTTGCAGTGCAGTTTGAAGTCCAGATGTGTCAATGGAATCTTATTACTGACTCGCATTTTTGAAATCTCCCCCTGACCAGGAGTGTGATCCACATCAGGTAATTCTTCTGTGTCAGTATTCACATGCATATTTAAATTAAAACTAAAGAACACTTTTTTTTTTAATCTTATGAATGATTGACATTGGTGCTTTTGAGCCTAAACTTTTTTTCATAAATCATTCAATTCTACTTTTTTCCTTTTGGGGAGTGAACAGAGATAAAAATAGGACACAATGATTGAAGACTGTATAAAGCAGCAAATGGTTTGTTGCAGGTCCTTTTAAAGGAAACTAAGAAGCTGCTTCTGAGTTTCCCTCAAGCATTAGTTTCCATGCTGTATTCCCTGATATCACAAACGTCTGCCTTATCAACTTTCAGATTAAAAGAGAAAAAAATTACTTTAATCTCCAGAAATTCTGTTTTTAGTTTAACCTCATGGATTCTCCACATCTGCTTTTAAGAAAAAAATTTTATTTAATTTGTACACTTTATATACTTTTATATAAAATGTTTTTCTGTAATAAGCATTCCTTGCTACCTTAATCCACAAACAGTATGCATTTTGTTCAAGGACTGATGAAGGATTTCTTATGACAGAACTCAGCTCTTATATTTACTAATTTAAGAGTACTTTACCTGAATACTGCAAAGAAATACTATATCCCTTACTCTTATACACTTTAATCTATTCCTGAATGAGACAGGAAATAAAAACATCTTTCATTAACCCAAGAAGAGTTAAAAAAAAAAAAAAAAAAACAAGAAGGAAAAGTTCCTATTATTGTAGGGACAAAAATTTCTTAAAGACTTGAGCAAGTGAAAAAAAAATCACATAAAATTGTGTTAGTTAATCAGGTTAATGGAAAAATTCCAATCCCCAGGGAAACTGAAAAGCAACTCCAAAGGTTCATGGTGTCTCAGGGAAACCTCTTTAAATTTCAGTAAGAAGCCAAGGCAGAGACATTTACTTCATTTTTCTTTTATACCTAAGACCATGTTGAAGACAGCACTTGAGCAGCAGTGGGAACATTCTCCATTTCTGCTGCCAGAGATGTTGTTCCTCTTTTAAATAAGAAATTAAGAGTTGGAAAAAATAGCATCATGTTTGGCCATTACCAGAATGGTTGACAATCTGACAGACTCATGGTGAAATTTCTAATTCACACATATGAATTTTCACAAAGGATTTGCAATGGTGAGGTAGTGCTTCAAAGTGGAGATATTATGGTCAGGTTCTCATGTTAATGACATGCACTGTCCTTTTGTTTAATAACTGTGTACACTTGAGTTGGACACATAAACTTTCTGGCTCCCAGATTCCTCATCCTTACTGGGGATTGTACTCAGATGAACGAACTTGGCAGTGGATGAAGCAATGCATATGCAGCTGAGAGGACAGCACCTGACAGCTGAAAGTACCCAAGAGACAGAAGTTGTTACAGAATTAAATCTTTCTCCTATTTCTTCCCATCCTTCCTTTGCTTTAGGAACTCCTAAAAATTTAAATTCATTCTTAGCTTTTTATCTCTGAGTAAAAACTGAATTAGGAATTCAAATGAATATTTTTCTACTGCTTCTCCAATAACATTCTATTTGTTCCTTCTTTTTATTATTATTATTGTATATAAATGGGATACATGTTGTTTCTCTATTTGTACATGGAGTCAAGGCATACCATTTGTGTAATCATACGTTTACATAGGGCAATGATGTTTGATTCATTATTTTTTTTCCCTTCCCCCCACCCCTCCCACCCCTCTTTTCCCTCTATACAGTCCTTCTTTCCTTCATTCTTACAACACTCCTTATCCCTAACCCTAAACCTAACCCTAAACCTAATGCTAACCCCTCCCACCCCCCATTATATGTCCTCATCCGCTTATCAGCGAGATCATTCGTCCTTTAGTTTTTTGAGATTGGCTTATCTCACTTAGCATGATATTCTCCAATTTCATCCATTTGCCTGCAAATGCCATAATTTTATCATTTTTCATTGCGGAGTAATATTCCATTGTATATATATGCCACAGTTTCTTTATCCATTCATCAACTGAAGGGCATCTAGGTTGCTTCCACAATCTTGCTATGGTGAATTGAGCAGCAATGAACATTGATGTGGCTATATCTCTGTAGTATGCTGATTATAAGTCCTTTGGGTATAGGCCAAGGAGTGGGATAGCTGGATCAAATGGTGGTTCCATTCCAAGCTTTCTGAGGAATCTCCATACTGCTTTCCAGAGTGGCTGCACTAATTTGCAACCCCACCGGCAATGTATGAGTGTTCCTTTTTCACCACATCCTCGCCAACACCTATTGTTGTTTGTGTTCTTGATAATCGCCATTCTAATTGGGGTGAGATGAAATCTTAGGGTAGTTTTGATTTGCATTTCTCTTATTACTAGAGACATTGAACATTTTTTCATATATCTGTTGATTGCTTGTACATCTTCTTCTGTGAAGTGTCTGTTCATTTCCTTAGCCCATTTGTTGATTGGATTATTTGTATTCTTGGTGTAGAGTTTTTTGAGTTCTTTAAAGATTCTGGAAATTAGCACTCTATCTGAAGTATGGTTGGCAAAGATATTCTCCCACTCTGTAGGCTCTCTCTTCACATTTCTGATAGTTTCCTTTGCTGAGAGAAAGCTTTTTAGTTTGAATCTATCCCAGTTGTTGATTCTTGGTTTTATTTCTTGTGCTATGGGAGTCCTGTTAAGGAAGTCTGATTCTAAGCCAACAAGTTGAAGATTTGGACCTACTTTTTCTTCTATAAGATGCAGGGTCTCTGGTCTGATTCTGAGGTCCTTGATCCATTTTGAGTTAAGTTTTGTGCAGTGTGAGAGATAGGGGTTTAATCTCATTCTGTTGAATATGGTTTTCCAGTTTTCCCAGGACCATTTGTTGAAGAGGCTATCATTTCTCCATTGCATATTTTTGGACCCTTTGTCTAGTATGAGAAAATTGTATTTATTTGGGTTTGTATCCATGTCTTCTATTCCGTACCATTGATCTACCTGTCTATTTTGGTACCAATACCGTGCCGTTTTTGTTACTATTGCTTTGTAGTAGAGTTAAAGATCTGGTATTGCAATACCCCCTGCTTCGCTCTTGCTACTGAGGATTGCTTTAGCTATTCTAGGTTTTTTATTCTTCCAGATGAATTTCATAAATGCTTGCTGTATTTCTGCAAGGTACATCATTGGGATTTTAATTGGAATTGCATTGATTCTGTATAGCACTTTAGGTAGTATGGTCATTTTGACAATATTAATTCTGCCTATCCAGGAACATGGGAGATCTTTCCATCTTCTAAGGTTTTCTTTAATTTCTTTCTTTAGTGTTCTGTAGTTCTCATTATAGAGGTCTTTCACCTCTTTTGTGAGATTGATTCCCAAGTATTTTATTTTTTTTTGATGCCATTGTGAATGGGGTAGTTTTCCTAATTTCTCTTTCTGAAGATTCATCACTTATGTATAAAAATGCATTGGATTTATGAGCATTGATCTTGTAACCTGCTACTTTACTGAATTCACTTATGAGTTCTAAAAGTTTTCTGGTGGAATTTCCAGGTTCCTCTAAATATATAATCATGTCATCAGTGAACTGGGATAGTTTGAGTTCTTCTTTTCCTATTCGTATCCCTTTAATTTCTTTGGTTTGTCTAATTGCTCTGGCTAGAGTTTCAAGGATGATGAAGAATAGAAGTGGTGAAAGAAGGCATCCCTGCCTTGTTCCAGTTTTTAGGGGGAACCCTTTCAGTTTTTCACCATTTAGAATGATATTGGCCATAGGCTTAGCGTAGATTGCCTTTATAATGTTAAGGAATGTTCCCACTACCCCATTTTTTTCTAGTGTTTTGAGCATGAAGGGATGCTGTATTTTATCGAATGCTTTTTCTGCATCTATTGAAATAATCATGTGATTCTTAACTTTAAGTCTGTTGATATGGTGAATGACATTTATTGATTTCCGAATGTTGAACCAACCTTGCATCCCTGGGATAAAACCCACATGATCGTGGTGCACTATCTTTTTAATATATATTTGTATGCGATTTGCTAAAATTTTGTTGAGAATTTTTGCATCGATGTTCATTAAGGATATTGGTCTGAAATTTTCCTTCCTAGATGTGTCTCTGTCTGATTTAGGTATCAGGGTGATATTGGCTTCATAGAACAAGTTTGGGAGGGTTCCCTCCTCTTCTATTTCATGGAATACTTTGAGGAGTATTGGAATGAGCTCTTCTTTAAAGGTTTTGTAGAACTCAGCTGAGAACCCATCTGGTCCCGGACTTTTCTTTGTTGGTAGACTTTTGATGACCTCTTCTATTTCATTGCTTGAAATTGATTTATTTAAGTTGTGTATGTCCTCCTCGTTCAGTTTAGGTAATTCATATGTCTCTAGAAATTTGTTGATGTCTTTGAGGTTTTCTGTTTGTTGGAGTATAGATTTTCAAAATAGCTTCTAATTATGTTTTGTATTTCACTCGTGTCTGTTGTGATGTTTCCTTGTTCATTCCGAATTTTAGTAATTTGAGTTTTCTCCTTCTTTCTCTTTGTTAGTGTGGCTAAGGGTTTATCAATTTTATTTATTTTTTCCAAGAACCAACTATTTATTTTGTTAATTTTTCCAATTGTTTCTTTTGTTTCAATTTCGTTGATTTCAGCTCTGATTTTAACTATTTCCTGTCTTCTACTGCTTTTGGTATTGGTCTGCTCTTCTTTTTCTAGGGCTTTGTACTTTCTCATTTATTCTCTAATGAAACCCCCATCCTAATGCTCTAGATGAAAAGGTGAATATTAAGAATCTGCATCAAAGTACAGATGCAGGATCATGCTAAAATTAAGTACTACTGTGCCAATCATGGATACTAATAGAGAATATAAAATTTACTATTTCCACAACCACACACTAACAAATGGCACAGGGAAGGACATTAAAGATAAGAAGAGGGAACTCATGCCAGAATGGAATCTTCTGATTTAACTGTCTATGAAATTTGCTAAGTGTGCCTGGTGTCACAGGTTGTATTAGGCTCCTGCTGCAGAATTGTTCAGGAAAATCCAAGTAGGAATTTGAATAGTGGGGCACAGAGAAGCCAACTTCCCAAGACCACAGTCCAAGAAGGTGGGGCTTGATATCCACAATTCATGATTTGAGGGACTCCTGAGAAATCTCAGGAACAGCACCAACATAATCAAGAGTATGATATTAAGGAAGAAGAGACCAAAGAATGTTCTAGGAGAAATATGAGCAGTGTAACCTGTTACCTACAGGTTCTAGTAAAATTGATATTGAAGAATATATGGAGATTAGAGAGGACTGGGTCCATAGTGTGGTCCTTTATGGAAAGTTTTCAATTGTTTAAAACTTTTATATAAGATGCTGGGTTATGTCAGCCTGTTAGTTCCTCCTTTGCAAATAAATTAATCATAAACCTCACATTTTATTTCTGAACTTTAAGGAAATTGATGTTGTAGGTTTTGACCTTAATGTTTATTTCCAAACATTCCTATAATAGTAATGAAACACCTTTTCAAATAAAAAGTCTATCATTGTTATATGTTCCCTTCTAAATTATGAAATTATATTTTAAAAATTTATAAATGGTCAGTGATTTTCTTTCTGCATTTCTCACTTCTTATAAAATGCTTCATAGTTTATGTCCTCATGTTCTTAATGTTTTATTGATAGTGTGTGATGATAATTTGTAATACATATATTCATATGAACACTTTGCTGAATATTTTATATATTTCTCAATTGTCAATATCAACACTGTATAATTTTTCAATGGATAATTTCCCTAATTCATTTCATTATTAGGATAAATTTATATGCCTAGGGTTACTGTTATAAGCAATATGAACATGCTTATGATTCTAGAATCATTTGCTAATACATTTTTCAGAAGTGTTGCATGAATAAATCAAGTTTGTTACCATTTTAGAATAGGAGTCATTGTTGGGGGTGGTGGGCGCTACCAGGGATTGAACTCAGGGATTGAATGTGACTCGACCACTGAGTCACATTCCCAGCCCTATTTTGTGTTTGATTTAGAGATGGGGTCTCACTGAGTTGCTTAGTGCCTTGGCTTTTCTGAGGCTGGCTTTGAACTCAATATCCTCCTGTCAACCTCCCAAGTCACTGGGATTTTAGGGGTGTGCCACACTGCCCTGCAAGTAGTCATTTCTTAGGATATTTTATTCTTATGGCTGGTTCATTTTTATCTCACTTTTTTTAATACAGATACTTCTTAAAATATTGCAGACATAAATATTTACATCTTCCTTTTGATTTATTCTTTTCATTTTAATCAGAAAGTTTAGGCATGGTAGGTCATTCAGAGTCACACAGCTATTAACCATGAAACTGGGATTGCTACCTTTTGGATAAAAAAACTGAACAGAATTTTTCTTTTTGCCTAACTATTTGTTCAGAATAATTTTAGATGAACAGAAATAAGATGGTGTAGCAGGTTCTAGTATGTTACTCACTTAATTTCCTTTATCACTGTTTTCTTATATTACCATGGGTAAATTTGTCAAGATTAAGAGATACTTGTAAATATTAGCAGACTTTGCCAGGCATGTTGATGCATGCCTGTAATCTCAGTCTCTCAGAAGGCTGAAGGCAGTGGGATCACTAGTTTGAGGACAGCCTTAGGAACTTAGTGAGGCCCTAAGCAACTTAGAGACCTGTCTCAAAATAAAAAAGGGTGGGGTTGTGGCCCAGGAGTTATGTGCCCCTGGGTTCAATCCCTGGTATCAAATAATAATAATGATGATGATAATAATAATAATAATAATAATAATAATAATAATAAAAGATTTATATTTAAATAGTTTTCCCCTTACTATCTTTTCCCATAGTAGGAATCTATCCAGAAGAGCACAGTACATTTAAGACAATTACTTTTTAAATAATTTAAAATCATAAAACTTGTGGTCATAAACCATGAGCTCACTATACATTTTGTTGATGTTTTATCACTCAGTTTGGAAATTCCTTACTTGGTAAAAGAAAGTGTTGGTTGGTTTGTATTTTATGTGTATTTAATCAAAAAATGGTATTGCTCTAAGAACACCTCCAGATAAAGATCATGAATAAATAAGAGTTCCTAAATTACTTGATTAACATAGGGATCTTTCTTCCTTTCAACTTTGGATGTCTTGGAATAGAAAACAGAAATGGAACCAGATGGGTCTGAGGGCCATAGTAATTCATTCAAGGAATGCTAGAGACGTTTTAAGTGTTGTGAATGTAAAAATTATCATTTCCTCACTGCAACCAACAATCAAAATAATTGACATCTGTAAGTCAATAAGAGGAAAAGCACTCAGCCTTGTCAAGGTAAGCAAAGGTTGTCATTTCTCTGTGTGTCCTGGTCTTTGGCAGGTCATTCTCGCCCTTCTCCTTCTGTGCTTCTGACTGCATTGATGTTTCTAGTGGGTGACTTCACTAGATGCTGCAGAAGATTCATACAGTCATTCCTAATAAACTCATTCACTGAGCAGAAACTTGAGGCTTTTAGAATTTTTAGGATCTATGAATAAACTGATCTGAGCCTCAGAAAGATTGGAAGCCAGGTCTGCATGAGTCTGGAGCAGATGTTCTTCCTCATTCTTTGCCTTTCCTGCTTTGGTTCTTGGTTTAGCAGACCTCTGCTAAATTATATATTGATCTTCCATGGTTGTTGTCTGACACTATGACATTTAGGGTTTGCTTACACTCTCGTTGCCTTAGTGATAGTCTGTGAGCTGTAGACACAGAGTTCAAGGTACAGACACTAGTGAGGAATGAACTGAAGGAATGGTGACAATGGCTGCCTTCAAACTGGCGGAGGACATGTGCTAAGACACACAGTTGTATATGTTAGCTTTATTAATATTCCAAATTTTTTCTGTTGCCTCTAAGGGGAATTCATAAAAATCAGCTCATTTGTCATTCTTGAATAAACCCAATGATTGCTTTATTGCCCTATTTTAACAACCAAAAATACATATGTATGCATATATGTACCTATAAATATTTGCAAACACCAAAACCATTTACATTTCAGTTATGTGCATAGGTGAGGATACAGTCACATTTGAAGCTGTGTCAACCAGAGGCAAATCATTTCAAGTGTTGGGAGTATTTGCCTGGAGAACTCATGGAAAATCTTCCTGTGGGTGAGGCCACCTGCTTTTTATGTAAGGATACTTTATCATTTATATTTTTTATTTCCATATTTGACCATCATTATAATCCTGGGAGATGAGTACATAAGCTGTTTATGAACACTTATATCTTAAAATGAAGTCATATAAGTTTGAAACTTTGTTTTGGAGAATTATAGCTGCTCAGATAGGGTCACATTGTAAAAATAATTAACATATAATAAAGTCTCACCTTTAAATTATATCCATTCTTTGTTTCCATATCTTGATAAGGTAAGATAAGGTACAAATGTCAATGTGCATTTGTAGTTTGGTGGATAATTGCTTTCGGACTCTTCATGATGTGCTGTTTGCTTTATCAAGACTCTTCATTCAAATGAGCAAAGGAATAATATGCTTTAAATTCTAACCTAGACTGAAACTGTAGAGAGACCATGCCTGCTCTGAACTTTCTGCTGAAAAGAAAAAGTCCTATTCCTTTTTTTGTTGATATTCTTGAAAAGAATTGAAGTTTGAAACTAGAAATTCAGTGTTAAAATTCCAAATCAAGCATCTGTTGTTTGCTTCAAATTAACATCTTTAATTACAAATTACTCTCCAATAAATAGGGATCCTAAGACCTCACCCAGCTTGTGGATCTTGAGCAACTGGTTTCCCTGCATTGTTCCAGTTATTCATCATAAAACAGGTTTTATATTTATCAACCTTTGTTCACATTTTTAAATAAAAACTGCAAGGAGAATCTCAACATTTTGTATGTATGTGTGCCTCAAGTATACTAGAACTACACACATTTTTGTATTTCTGTTTTATAAAGAATGAATTATATCATTCAAATGACCAATTATTTCCAAAGTTTTAAAGAAAGTTTTGAGGAGTAACCATGATTTTCAGAAACCACCTCGACTACCTTTCATTTCTTCTTATAATGGTAGATGAGACTTTCTTCTGGTCAAACATGGCAGGTTACTCATCCCTGTCTCATTCCATGCCTATGGAATGTGTGATTAATAAATAATAGTCTTTGCTGGTTTGTAACATGAGTGTGGCTTTAGAATATCTTTCAATAATTCAGTGTAGGCAGCTACTACACAATAGTGAAAGCTGGACTTTGAAATAAAAAGTAACATCTCTACCACTGTTGAAAATCTGGTTTTCTTAAATGTACAGTAATTTCTCTGTACCTCAATTTTGCCTGATCTATAGTGCCCTTCAGTAAATGTCTAATATTATGTTCTCAATGATAATAAAAGCACTCAAGATAAGTTCATATAATAATGCATCAACTATTTGGTGACTATGATATTACAAATAGCTTGAAGCAATTTTTTTCCTATTTGTAGTTTAATATGATAACTGTTTTATCTTCACCTTTCCTTGAGAATCATGCAAAATCAGAGCAATGTAACTAAATTTGCCCTCCTGGAACTTTCCAATATTTCTAGATTACAGAAGATAGTATGTTTGTGCTTTTGTTGATCTACATTGCAATTGTTAGGGGCAAAAATTTGATTGCAGTGACCATCCTCTGCAGCCCTGCACTGCTGGACTCCCCCTTGTACTTTTCTTGGTAGTCCTATTCTTTCTGGATGCCTGATTTTCCTCTGCCATCACAGCAAAGATGATCACAGGCTCCCTGTATGAGAGAAAAACCATCTCTTATGAAGGAGGCATGATTCAACTTTTGGCTAAGCACTTCCTTGCTGGGGCAGAGGTAATTGTCCTTACAACCATGGCCTATGACTGCTATGTGGCCATTTGGAAGTCCTTGCACTACTCCTCCATAATGAACTGGAGGCTCTGTGGCATTCTGGTGGGGGTGTCCTGGACAGAGGACTTCTTGCATCCATTATACAGATTCTTTTTACTTTCCTGCTGCCCTTTTTGTGGGCCCAAGGTCCTTGATTATTTCATATATGTGACCTGTACCCATTACTGGAGCTGGCCTGCTCTGACACACTTCTTATAAATTTGGTGATTGCCAACAATGGGTTAATCTGCATCATCAACTTTTCCCTGTTGCTTGTCTTCTGTGATGTAATCTTGTTCTCCCTGAGAACACAAAATGCTGAAGGGCAGAGGAAAGCTCTGTCCACCTGTGGATCTCACATTACAGTTGTAGTTTTGTTCTTTATTACACTCATATTTATGTATGCATGGCCTCCATCTGCCTTTCCCTGTGAGAATATGGTGGCAATATTCTGCACCATCCTGACTCCGTTACTCAATCTTTGATTTGCGATTTGAGGAATGAGGAAGTAAAACAAGCCGTGAGGTAAGTGTGGAAGAGATTGTTAGTGTTCTCTCATGAAAAGTAGACATTAAACACTGTAAATAAAATCAAAGATTTGAATTAATAAGTAAAAACTGTTTTTGATTAAAAACTTTTTAATATTTCTTTTGTGTAGGAGTATGGTAATGTACATTTATATACAAACCTTCCTGTGGGAGTCAGAAAGGGTCTTTACTTTCAAATCAGGTATCAGATCTGAGCTGGCAACTTGATATTTCATATGTAAATTAAAAATAATTGAATTGTATGCTTCGTTAGGATCTCATAATGAAATAAAGAATTGAAAGAGAAATTATGTACTGTTACTCTCCATTTACTCCATTCTTTGCAAAATCTTGGCAGAGCAAAGACAAAAGTATTTTGGTTATTAGTAACTGAAATTTCTTCACAATATTTTATGTCATGAAACATTGATGACAGTGATTTTAGTAACTATTGAGGAACAACCAAGACTCAAGACAAGAAGAGAGTAGAGCCTCCACAAACCTCTACTGTAGAACTTCCTGTGTCATGTGATGTCAGTATTCATTGTGGGTCTCAGAATTAGAGTTCCTTCTTACATTTTCTGGTAGAACTTGATTGGTCTAGTCCAATCGATGGATAGTTCCTCTGATGTCAGGCAACCATTTTATCCATATCAATCAGCTATGGGAGAGATAGTGGGGGAGAACTCCATGTGGACATCAATGATGGGTATTTCTTATCCAAGTGCAGTCAAAGGTTCCTCTTAGGACACCACTATACCAACAATGCCTTGGTAAAGGTGCATACATAGTGCCATGACTTTTCCAGCTTGCAGAAGATATTCTAGCCAGAGGAACCAGAAAATAGTCTTTTTAAAAAAGTGGTTCACATTTCAATTTCTATGATTTCAATTTTTTTAACTTTGACTACCAAGTGAAAACAATTCTATTGATATAATTATCAGTAAGGAGATAATTTAAATTTAGATACATATGACATTCCCATTGCTCATGTTTATTAACCTCAGATTTCTATGTAGCTTCTGGAACAAACCTATGTGCCAAAATAGTTCAATTTCTTCTAACAACAGCTGTGGCTTTCTATCTTCCTTTGGTTTTCTATGTAGATTTTCTTAGGCATGATGACACTCATCCCAATGATGTTTTTGGGCTAACACTAAGTTAGCTCCTTGTTGTTACCAGAGTTACTCAAAGAATTTTCAGGAATACATTGCCAATGTAAAAAGTAGGGATTAAAATAGTAATGTTTCTGGAAATTTGAAAGACTAACAACTGGTGTCTAGCTTTAAACAGGAAATGATTCAGGAATGATACTGTGTTACATCATAGGTAGTATGAAAACATAACTTTCCTCATAATCTTGTATTTATTCTCCTTTTGACTAGAAGAAAAGGAGGAGTCCTGATTGTGACCGCCAAGACTCTACAGTTTGGGTGACTGTGACCTCCCTGACTGCTTCTCTCATACCCTTCCTCTGGGCTCCTTTTCTTTAATTGAACACACAGGGACATTTCTTAACTAACTCACAGCCTATGCACATCTTTCTTGGCTTGGATCCTTCTTCCATCAGTGTGCTGGCTCACTCTCTTCTCTTATTCTCTCTGCACTCCACATGCCTAGATTTTTAAAAGTGAAACCCTGCACCATGGCTTTCATTAAGCCCTCTCATTACCAAGTCTCTATTACTTGAGAGGAGGTAATTCTCCATATAGTGTGTATTCTTGTACTTTCATTATTCTCCTTTCATAGACTTTAAGATACAAGGGAAGTGATCTATTTCTATTTGGTTCACTGATGCATGTTTGTCTTAGTAAACACAGTGACTAAATGAATGCATGATATATCCTCCCATAGTAATATCAACCTATTGAAATGTTTGCAAAGTGAATGTAGCCTTTGCTGGCATTAGCCTGCAGATGTTGATAAAATTATAGCTCATATATTAACATAGCACAGAATGGGGTATATCAAATAAATTCTACTTTTAGTTCTTTCCCATGCTGAAATTCAAATAGGACATAAAGGCATATTTTCTACAAGTCTTCATTCTCCATTCCTTCTTCCATCCCTTGCAAAACTAGAAGTTGCTCTCAGTGGTCTGAAGGTATTTTGGGTCTCAATAAAATAACCTATGGCTTCAAATTTCTATTTTATTTCCACCTGAACAATTTCTACATTATTAATTGGAGCTTGTACCCTAGTAAGATATGACTTTAAGTGAACAGATTTTAAATGTGGTTCCAATTCAGCCTGAGATTGTATATGAGGTGCAGGTGTATTAAAAGACAAAAGAGTGCTGTTATAGTATACACCTGTAATACCAGTGCCTTGGGAGCCTGAGTAAGAGGGTCACAAGTTCAAGGCCTCTCTCAGTAATTTAGTGGCATTTGTTTCAAAATAAACATAAACAAAAATGGCTAGGAGTATAGCTCCATGGTAAAGTGCTCCTGGGTTCAATCCCTAATAAAAATAATAAAAACAAAAACTAAAGATTATGAACCTCAGTTGTTATCTATTCTGAGTTCCATAGTTTCCACTATTGGATGTCCAGGGTTTTCTGCCCTCAATAAAACTGGCTAGGCATGGTTTTAGCTTTGTGTGGTATCCCAACTCTTCTGTCTGTAAGAAATATTTATTGAACATTCACAGAATTCACTTACAGCCTGAAGGGACTTTGTGAGCTTATTGATCCAGGCTCATGCCTAGTTGACTGATCTTGTTTTTAATGCCAAGAAATCTTATGGCATTACTATATATTAAAATTCTTAAAACGTTTGGACTCATAGTTGAGACATTTAGATTGTAGGCTGGTTCTGTTACTAATGAGTTGTATCACCTTGAGTGTCTTATCACTTTTTGATCTCAGTTTCTCACGTTTAAGAAACAGCCATTTCTTCTGCACTTTAATTTAATCAGCGATTTTGTTTTTACATTATATCTTTGTCTTTATAAATTTATATTATTGTTAAATTATAAAATTATAAATTATATATTTGTCTTCATACTCACATTTAATTGATGGAAGGTTGTCTATATGTAACAAACAAAGCCCAGATTGACAGTATTATTTTCCCCAAGATGTTTCTCTCAGACACTTGGGATTGCTGGTTAGTGCTCAGACACATGAGCAAAAGTGTGAAGCATTGTGCAGTCTGTCTCCTGCTTCTGTCCTCTCACCCTCACTCTGGATCTGTGACATAAACCTCATCATAGCTATCTCAAAGCAAAGTCATACCAGGAAGATATGCTGGGTAGTAAACCATGGTCTCCATCCATCATAGGAAAATAATTTTGTAATGTCCCAACTTCAATAGCTTATGACCACATTCAAAAGCTAAAATCTACCTTTCTTCCTTTTGTGGAAGAGAATATAACTTTATTAAAAAAAATAAATAAGAAAAAAATTATTCATTAATTCCCATCCTATTTTTCTTCATATTTTCTACTGGTTTATAAACATAGATGGGATTAGAAATGAAGTAAATAAATATTATAATTAGTTGACTTTTACAAAAGACAAAATTGAAAACTGAAGTGCTTACAGCAGTTGTTTAAATTGGGAGAGTGGATAATGTTGGGGCAGGGCTCTTGTCCACTGGTATACAACTTACTTCAATGAATTCCATGATTCTGAAAGAGGTAAATTTAAGCCAATTTATAAAAATGGTAATAAGATTTCTCATTTGTAATTCAGAGTGAGTTCATATTTAACTATATTTCTCCAGTAATTGACTTGTCCTCACGCTGTGTCAACTAGTTAACTCACTGACATCCTTTGGGACTGATTGGTAATATGGCTTTCTTGGAACTTATGAAGATAAAAGCCTTAGGCATCTAAAGCTTTTGTGGAATTACTATAAATATCCAATGTAATAAAAAGAAACTCATTTACTTACACTCTGACCAAAGACAAATTGGGAAAAAAGCTTGTTTCAGAGGGTTTCTCAGAGCACAGTAATAGCTTCTTCCATACTGTTTTCAAAAACCATATTAAGAAAATTCCCCAAATTTTTACCATGTTCTTCCTTGCTCCAGTGTATTAATTGTTGATTTCATGTAAAACATTGCTTTTGGAGAAACCATGTGTAATATGTCTACATGTAGGGTCCCATCTCTATATAATCTCTCATATCCCATATGTTAAAAAGCTGTACCCAGATTTCATGTGATTCAACATTCTGTAAATTAAAGTTGAAGTTTATTGGAAATCATCTGTTTGTTTAAAAGAAAAGTAGTAAGTGTTTTCATCTCTCTGAAAGACTCTCTGCATGTTGCATTCTTAAGACTGATTTGATAGAATCTATACAGACTGTGTCTTCTGTGAAAGTTCCAACTCCTGGGAAGCATTTTCTCAAAGAAGAGTAAGAGTTTTCTGCCTTGGCAGAAAACTACACTATTTCTTCAATGGCTCTCTGCTCACAGAAGGTGGAATTGCAACCATGACATTGACATTGAGCCTAGCATGGCAGAACTTTTATATTGGGATCATCTCCTTTGAAGAGTTGAACATCAATGGTGGTGTTTCTGGGACAGAATATATGTTAGGAAACCACTCTCCCCACATGTGCATTTCAGGACCTCCTTCTCATGATGCACAGTCACATCACCTCTCTGGTTTGGGGCAGGTGGTACTGAACTAGGTTCGAGAGAAAGAGGCTAAATTTTGTGGTGAAACCTTGGGTCACACAATGCTTTTCCCTTCCTCTATAGATCTCCCCTTCTTCTACCCACGACTCTTGTCTGTTCACTAACTTTCTCCTCTCTTCTACTCTAATTCATTTAGACTCTGCCCTGTCCCCTTTCACTGTTATTCATTAGCTATCTAATTTGTGTTTTGATACTTTTCTCACCATGAAATTTGCATAACTTGGTTTTGGAGTCGAGTCAGGGAAAGAAAAAAAAAATACTGGCATTTTCTGATGGCTAAAGATTTCTCTTTTTGAGGATGTAAACTATATGGAAACTTTTTAATTTTTTTATTGTAAACAAATGGGGTACAACTTGTTTCTCTATACATGAAGTAGAGGCATATCATTTGTGTAATCATACATTTACATAGGGTAATGGTGTTTCTTGTGGTTTACTGTTTTATATGGAAGATAAGGAAGATGAGAAAAAGAATAGCTATTTACTATCAGCATTCCATTCTTATTTTGGCTCGGTAAAATTCTCTGTATTACAAATCACATTTCATACACAGAAAAGAAGGCCAATTGCTATACTTTCCTACCAAAAACAATTCATGTCAAATGAAGTAATAAAAGTGAACATTTGTTTAAGTGATAAGTTAATAAAATAAGGAAATTATGTAATGCAGGATATTTTATTCAAGTCAATTCAAAGCACAAAGTAATATCAATGCAAAGGCAATAGAGGTAGATATTTATTTCTACACCAAAACAGAGAAGGGTTTGGGACCCAGATCTAATTTGAACTTTTTAAAATTTCAATGAGTAGAAATAAAAATTACAGATGAAAGAAGAGTAAATGGTATACTTTGCTACTGGGGTAGTCTCCCAAATCAGAGAGGAAGCATAGTTCAGAAGTTTATGAAATGATGACTGGTTTCAGTGGAAACTTGAGGCTGTGTGATCTGAGCTTTTTTTTCTGAAGGTCATCTGTGTGTTCACCTGAGGCAAAGCATTTTTTTCTCCTTCTTATAATTTCTTACTGGTCCTTTTCTCACATCCTCTTTCTATTTTTCTCTCATCAGGAACCTGATGTGTTGATATTAAGTAATGATTAGTTCATTTTCTTCTTTATAATTTTCAGAGATAACCATAATTGCAATCAGACTTGTAGTTACTATAACAACCCTAGTTTACTGTATTGGGCTGATACTATTTTAACTGGATGGCAAAGAAACTTAAATTATTATTCAGATTGTATAAGTTTATTGTAAAAGTAAATGGACAGTTTGAATTACTGATTCTGAGGTACTGATTTTACTTAGAGAAATTCAATATACACTTACTGAGTATCTGTACTTCAGAAAACCTTGTTGGAAACTTTGTTGTTTTTAAGCCAAAACTACACGTCTTTCTAAAGTTTGAAATTTCATTAACCAATTGACTCCACATTCTCTAGACTTTGGTAATTATTGATAAAATCACATACTGCTATGTTTAATTTTTAAGTAATTATTCATCTTATCTGGAAGTGTGTAATCCTCCATCATGAGGGCAAAGTGCTTGAGACCACCTTTCCCTGCCCAACTATATTTGCTTGCAGATCTGAGTGGGTCTGGTGACAGTTGTGATAGTTTTGTTTAATTCATTGATGGATTGGTAATTAATCAGACACAGATAGAATACCTGAAATTACACACTGAAATAAATATTAGGAATATTATGAGATAGAATAAAGAGGACAACTTCCAAATTGAAGTAACAAACCAGAAAGGGAAAACTCAAGATTCAATGGTATAAAACACAAAACAGGAAATTACTTAAAGAAAGGATATAAAAAATGTTGAAATGACATATAAAATTTAGAATTAATGAAACTTAAGAAATGAAAATATACAAAAATATTGTACTATCTTCAGTTAACAAATAAATTTATTCTATTTTTTTCTATTAGTGAACCAAATAAGATAATGCTTTAAATTAGAATTTTATTTTAAAAAGTTTCATTTTGTTTGAGTTTTAGAAACTATGGCACATCATAATCCAATTTGTACATAAAAGGGATATTTAACCAAACAAATATATACCAAATATATATACATATACATTTGATAAACATATATTTGTTATAATATATATATATATGACTGAAAAATATGGGTATATAAGAAATGCCTGGATACTTCTCAAGAATGATATTGAAAATTATGACTTTTTATCTTGTAGTTCACTGTAATCTTTGGATATTTTATTGGGAAAATACTCCCATACTATAGTCAAAATATTTCTAATAAACATCAGTGCAAAAAATGTGGAAGGGTATTTGACAATGGTTATCAATAAATATGAAAATGTCCACATTTTATGCCTTAGACATCTCTTTGTTATTTATTGTAATAAAATTGTTACAAATAGAGTATATAAATACTTAAATACTTTATTGATATAAAGAGAAAATTCATACCATGAAATTTTGAATGTTAATTTGAAGTGGATAAAATGAATAATTGTGATATCGATATGCTCTGTCAAAACTAGAAAGTAAAGTATTATAGGATGAATGAAATTTTAGAGATATGTGTGCATATAATGGAGGACAGAGCAAAACAATGTTGTTCTATCTACATATTGAAATCTGCAATATAACTTTAGAATTATTATTTTTTGCCCTTTAATTAATTAATTAATATTTTTTTAAGTTTAGTTTTTTTTATTGTAAACAAATGGGATACATGTTGTTTCTCTGTACCTGGAGTAAAGGCATATCATTTTTGTAATCATAAATTTACATAGTGTATTGTTTGATTCATTCTGTTATTTTTTCCCTTCCCCCCCGCCCCTCCCACCCCTCTTTTCCCAGAATTATGATTTGATTTTTGGATATAAAAAAT
The DNA here is from genome assembly GCF_902686445.1 of Sciurus carolinensis. Classification (NCBI taxonomy): domain Eukaryota; kingdom Metazoa; phylum Chordata; class Mammalia; order Rodentia; family Sciuridae; genus Sciurus; species Sciurus carolinensis. The sequence continues at coordinate 25,658,639 of NC_062223.1, read as the reverse complement.
TCTGGAAAATATGGTAGGAAAGGCCAACTATAAGTGTAGCCACTATTGGGGTTTTGGGAATGTACAAAGTGGCACATTGTTTTATGTATAAGGTGTGAGACTCAATATCATACTTCCAACATGAGTAATGGATTGTTTTAAATATATAGTAACTTTCCTGAATAATTCCAACCTTAATAATTTATTCAAATATCTCACATGTATTGACTGAAAATGAAAGTAAAATTAGGACTGTGTGAGCCAAACATTGAAGAAATAATTTCATCTTAATGCATAATTTGGTCAAGACATTGACAAAGAAGGGGCACAAACTTGGGGTCCATACCAAAACACATGTTTTCTCAGGAGTACATCTCAAATTAATACTTTGATATTATATATAGACATCAGTTTTGTTTACTGAGATGCATGCATAGTATTTGCAAATATATATCATATACACTTTTGTGCAAATACATGTCCACTAGGGTCTTTAATTTTTACATGAATGAAAATTTGAAAACATTAAGATGACTTGAGTAGAGTGCTACAACAGAGTCACTAGCTCTCGGACATTGGCAGAGAGCACAATCCCTTGTAGGTGTTATTCTTTCCCACAAAATATTCTTTGCCCCACTTCAGAAGATCTTGCATCAATGCCTCTGCTTATAGTAAGGACATCAAGTGAAAAAAAAAGTTTCCTAGGTCATTATACTACATGAAAAAAATGCAAGAAACACTATATTGTGTTGAAGATTTTGGAACTACAGAGTTGTAATTGAGTGCAGACCACTTCTACTGCCAAATTATCATTTTGTCAATTTTATTTGCAGATGAACCATTCTCAGCTGTGTCCTTCCTCTCTCACCATTACTATGGAACGGAATCACAGTGTGAATCAGTTCTTTTTGCTTGGGTTGACACAGGATATTCTAAAGGAGAAAATAGTGTTTGTGGCATTCTTCTTTCTCTATCTTGTAACTCTGTTGGCAAATTCACTCATTTTGATGAGCATTTGATACAGTCAGATGCTTGGAAGTTCCATGTACTTGTTTTGTTTTTGTTTTCTACTTATCCTTTACAGATTCCTGCTTTTCAATGAGCATAACCCCATAAATGCTATAGCTGAGAAGAAAGTAATCTCTTACAACAAGTGCATGACACAGATATCTGCTGTTCTTGTCTTTGGTTGCATGGCAGCCTTGGTTTTCATCCTCATGGCCTCTGATTACTATATGGCCATCTGTTAGCCCCTGTGATACATGATCATCATAAACCAATAGGTCTGTGGTGCATTGATTGTTCTGGTTTGGGTTTGGTCTTGTATTCATTATTCAACACAGAATTTCCTGGCTTTGAATTTCCTTTTTGTGTTCCTAATGTGATTGATCACTATTTCTGTGATTTGCAGTCTTTAATGAGACTTCCCTATTTGGACACTTATGTCATCAATTTATTCATAATGGTTAATAGTGGGGCTATATGCAAGGTGAGTTTCAAAATCCTTCTTATCTTCTACACTTTTATTTTACACTCTGAGTAATCAGAGTACAGAAGGAAGAAGGAAAGCCCTCTCTACCTTCACCTCCCACATAATTGTGATCATATTCTTTGTTCCATGTATATTCACATACGCCTTCCTTCCAATTACATTTCCAATGGATAAAATGGTGGCTGTGTTTTATACAATTGGGACACACTTGCTCAATTCTCTGATTTACACACTGAACAATGCAGAAGCCAAAAATGCCATCGAAAGTTATGATTCAACAAATTCTGACTCAAGGCAGCAAATAATGGAAGACTTTGTATGAATTCTATGACAATTTACATAAAATGGTATCAATTTAGAAGAATAAGTATTCTCATACTGATGTGATAGTGTAATTACATCCCAGAAGGATGTTTGGCAAAACAGGCAGAATGAATTTGTTTAAGACGACTTTACTTAACATGACAGAATAACAAGTGCAGCCATATTTGGGGAGCACCAGCCCACTCACTTTATCTCTCTGCATTGATTCCCCTGCCATTTGAAACTTGTGAGCCAGACCTTATTATTTTTATATTTTTTTTCTTTGATACTCTATTGTGATTATGATTTTTATTCTTCATTTTCATTCTGCACACCCATTTTTAAAATACTTTTTTTGGGAAAATCAGTTCTGTTACCCTGAAATCTGTCTCTTATCTTTTCTGGCTTAACAGTCAACAACCCAAAGTACTCCAAGAAATGTGTTTCCAAAGGATCATAAATATCAGGTAGTTCATTCATAATCAAAATTTGTGTATTTTTGTACCAAACTTAAAGAATTGCCTTCTATCACTCTCATGAATATTTATGGAGTGATAACTTGTTTTTTTCAAATAAGATCAATAGTGGTTATTGTGCACTTATTGAGTATTGAACCATAATTTCTTTCTGTGTTTATTATATTATTTTTGTGATTATATTATTTTTGTGTACACTGCCTACACTCTGAAGGAAATTTTTGAGCTTTTTAATTCATACAAGCAGAGGTCTGTGGAACATATGTGAGAATGGATTTTAAGTGTGTGGGATAATGGTGGAAGGAACATATACTTAGATCAGGCTGAACTTATTTATGTTGACCATTAAGCATAGTCTAACTTAATGTAATAACTTGCATTGTTAACAAAGGTACTAAAAGTTTGTTTGACTGGTTGACTGAAGTATGGGTCCAGAGATGGCCTACTGTGAATGAGATGGAAATGCTGACATCCCTTGATTTACTGTTGATGAGGGAATTCAGAGGCTCAGAGAGATTGGAGCACTGGAGTGGATCTGTCATGCCTGACCTCCTACTTGGGGGTTCTAGAAGCTATGCACTTCACCAGAACTATAAAAAACAAATTTGTGAGGGGAGCACCAGCATCCTTGAAGAGCTCTGTCATTGCTCTTCTTTGTGTGCCAAATCTTACTGTGGTATCTGCAATCAATCAATTGGAAGACTTAAATGCAATGGGAATGATTGGATCTTTGGGAGAAAGAGGACAAGTGGCAGCTCTCAATCACCAAAGACAGGGTAGTTGTAGTTACCATAATGGAAAGTAAAGGGAAATAAGCAGACAAAATGTTATGATTCATGAAGATCTCTAGCATTGGCTAATTAATCATGGTGTTTCTAGAAGCCAAATAGATGGGAAACTCCCCAACTTCTTACTTGACTTATATAAGCAGAAAAGCTCCAGGGCAAATGTATAAAAGTCTGCCCTAGATCATGGGCAGAGACTCATGGCCCCTTAGCCACTTCACAGATTTGAGTCAATTTACTGATCTTGAACCCCTTGAATAAAAGGAAGGGTAGGTCCCCTTGAGGAAGTACCTTGGTATAGTATCAAAAAATCTTTACTGTTAATATTTCTTCCATCCTTCCCCAAAGGGACCAAAGGCCTTTTACCAGGATAACTGTGCATTGGGGAAAGGCAACGATCAGACCTTTCAGGGACTACTAGACACAGGCTCTGAATTGGCATTGATTCTGGGAGACTCAAAACTTCATGTGGCCCTCCAGTAAAAGTAGGGGCTTATGGAGTTAGGTAAACAATGGAGTTTTCACCAAGTTTCGACTTACAGTGAGTCCAGTGGCCTCCTGAAAATATTCTGTGGTTATTTCTCCAGTCCTGGAATGTATAATAAGGATAGATACACTTAGTACTTGGCAAAAAACCCACACTGGTTTCCTAACCTGTGGAATGAGGGCTATTATGGTGGGAAAGGTCAAATGGAAGCCTCTGGAGTTGCCTATACCTCAGAAAATAGTGAATGAAAAGTAATACCACATTCCTGGAGGGATTGCAGAGATCAGTGTCACCATCAGGGACTTGAAGGATGCAGGGGTGGTGATTCCCACAACATCCCCATTTAACTCTCCTATATGGCCTGTGCAGAAGACAGATGGGTCTTGGAGAATGACAGTTGATTTTTTTAAGCTTAGTCAGGTGGTGACTCCAATTGAAGCTATTGTACCAGATGTAGTTTCTTTGCTTGAACAGATTAAAACGTCTCCTTGTACCTGGTATGTGACTATTGATTTAGCAAATGATTTTTTTCCATCCCAGTGCATAAGGGCCACCAGAAACAATTTGCTTTCAGCTGGCAAGGCCAGCAATATACCTTCACTGTACTTCCTCAGGGATATGTCAACTCTCCAGCACTGTGTCACAGCTTAGTTTGTAGAGATCTTGATCATCTTTCTCTTCCAGAAGGTATTACACTTCTACATTATATTGATGACATTATGTTGACTGGACCAACTGAGCAGGAAGTAGTGACCACTTTGAACTTGCTAGTGGAACATCTGTGTATCAAATGATGGGAAATAAATCCCACTAAAATTCAGGGACCTTCAACTTCAGTAAAATTTCTAGTAGTCCAGTGGTGTGGTGCCTGCCGAGATATTCCCTCTAAGGTGAAGGATAAGTTGTTGTATCTGGCCCTCCTACAAATAAAGAAGCACAATGCCTGGTGGACCTGTTTGGATTTTGGAGGCAGCACCTTCTCCACTTGGGTGTGTTACTTTGACCTATCTATCAAGTGACTAGAAAAGTTTCTTGTTTTGAGTGGGGTCCAGAACAGGAGAAGGCTCTGCAACAGGTCCAGGCTGCTGTGCAGGCTGCTCTACCACTTGGGCCATATGGCCCAGCAGACTCAGTGGTACTTGAAGTATCAGTGGCAAATAGGAATGCTGTCTGGAATCTTTGGCAGATCCCCATTGGTGAATCACAGAGGAGGCCTTTGGGATTTTGGAGCAAGATCCTGCCATCATCTTCAAACAACTACTCCTGCTTTGAGAAGTAGCTCTTGGCCTGCTACTGGGCTTTAGAGAAAACTGAATGCTTGATCATGGGCCACCAGGTTACTATGCAACCTGAGCTGCTAATCATGAACCGGGTGTTAGCTAAACCACCAAGCCGTAAAGTTGGACATGTGCAACAGTACTCCCTCATCAAGTGGAAGTGGTACATACGTGATCAGACATAGGTGGGACCTGAATACTCGAGTAGGTTGCATGAAGTGCCCCAAATGCCCATGGTTCCTGTTCTAGCTGCAGTACCTTCTGTCCCTCAGCATGAACCTATGGCCTCATGGGGTATACATTAAGATCAATTAAGAGAGAAAGAGAAGACTAGGACCTGGGTCATGGATGGTTCTGCATGATATGCAGGTACCACCCAGAAGTGGACAGCTGTAGCATTACTGCCCCTTTCTGGATTAACCATGAAGGACAGTGCTGAAGGGAAATCTTCACAATGGGCAGAACTTTGGGCAGTGCATCTGGTTGTGCATTTTGCCTGGAAGGAAAAATGGCCAGATGTTCAATTGTAAAACAACTCATGGGCTGTAGCCAATGGTTTGGCTAGCTGGTCAGGGAACTGGAAAGAACATCTTCAGAAAATTGGTGACAAGGACATTTGGGGAAGAGGTATGTGGATAGACTTCTCTGAATGGGCAAAGGTTGAAAAGATATTTATGTCTCATGTAAATGCCCACCAAAAAGTGACCTCAGCAGAGGAGGATTTTAATAATCAGGTAAATAGGATGACCCAATCTGTGTATAGCAGTCAGCTTCTTTCCCCAGTCTCCCTTGTCATTGCCCAGTGGACCCATGAACAAAGTGGTCATGGTTCAGGAATGGTGGTTATGCATGGACTCACCAGCATGGACTTCTACTGAATAAGGCTGATTTGGCTACAGTCACTGCTGACAGCCCAATTTTCCATCAGCAGAGACCAACACTAAGCCTCCTATATGGCATCATTCCCCAGGGAGATCTGCCAGTGACCTGGAGGTAGGTTGATTTTATTGAACCACTTCCGTCATGGAAAGGGCAGTGCTTTGTTCTTACTGGAATAGACACTTATTCTAGGTATGGATTTTCCTTCCCTGTATGTAGTGCTTCAGCCAAAATGACAATTCATTGACTTACAGAATGTCTTATCCATCGTCATGGTATTCCACACCATGCTTCAGACCAAGGAACCCACTTCACAAAGAAATGAGGCAATGGGTTCATGACCATGGGATTCAAAAGCCTTACCATTTTCTCCACCATCCTGAAGCAACTGGTTTGATAAAACAATGGAATGGACTCTTGAAGATACAGTTACAGTGCCAGCTAGGTGGCAATACCTTGCAGGGCTGGGGCAAAGTTCTTCAGAAGGGTGTCTATACTGTGAATCAGAATTTGCTGTATGGTGTTGTCACTCCTATTGCTAGAATTTATGGGTCCAGGAATCAAGGGGTTGAAATAGGAATAGTCCAGGCACTATTATTCCTAGTAATCCACTAGGAAAGTTTCTGCTTTCTGTCCCTGCAAACTTATGCTCTGCAGGCCTAGAAGCCTTAGTGTTATGCCACCTGCAATTCCCCTCAGTGCTTGACAAGGATTCCACTGAGTTATAAAGGTGTTTGCAAAGTCTCATCGTATTGGGGATTCAGTTGCAGACTTTCCTTCCTTGCTTGCTTAATATGTGTAGGTTTACTATTAATATTTTATGTATTTTCCCTGAAAACAGGGGTCTTAACAGAACCAGGGTTAAAACATAAAAACCAGACTTCTAATGGAACAGTGATTTCAGATTTAGTCATTTGTAATGAAACTTTGAGTAACCAAGAATGTTATGAGAAAATATAAAAATAGATTCTCGCTGCCGATCCCCTGTTGACTACTCTCAGATGACCTGAAGTATGTAGGCAAATAACTCCAACCCCATCAGGAATTATTAACAAGAACAGAAGAAATAAAGAAAATAGAGTTTCTACAGTTAAAACACCTTATGACAATGCTTATTTAATTAATGGAAAGCCACAACATCCTTACAGAGGGATGCCTCTTAAGCCCCTGGATTTAGATGCTCCTTTATCTCCCACAGGATATTTAGATGTAAAATCAGGACATGTTATAATCTGGTTTGAAACAATACATACAAGAGTGCAAGATATTCCATTTCTTAAAGATTAGGATTTACTAAATGCTGTAAACATTATTGGCCACCTACCCCCAGAGAAAAAGTTCCTCAATGTTAAATTCACACAGTAGAAGATGATGTCATATTATTGTTAGCTTAAACTGTCTAGCACGTATTAACCACACCAGTAGCCACACAACGGACATTTACTCAACCCTGCTGAACTTGCTTTAACCTTTATGATTAGTTAAGCAATATTAATATGTCTTATTGTTTAGTTATAGGTTATCATGAGTAAGCAATTACTAAAAATAATTAGAATACTTCATTGTCTGGTCTAGTAATGATTATACAAGATATTTTTGTTATTTTTCCTTGTGATCTTTTCCTGTTCTGGAAAAACATGTGTAACTATCAACCTTTTAATGTATAAAAAGCTGGCTGGAAAAAATAAAATTTAGAAATTAGCATCCATTCCTTGAGTTTGTGTTGCTTTGTTCTCCACCTTCCCGATGCCTACTCTATCACCTGTGACCACTACCACCCCTGCTAGGGCTGGACCCCTGCACCTTAGTTCTATAAGGAGGAATGTTTCAGTCAGGAGATACAACAATGATTTTATTAAACTGGAAGTTAAGACTTCCCCCTGGTCACTTTGGGCTCCTCATGCCTCTAAGTCAACAGGCTATGAAAGGAGTTATGGTACTGGTAGGGGTAACTGACCCATATTATCAAGGGGACCTTGAACTGTCATTCCACAATGGAGGTAAAGAAGTGAACTCCTGGAGTGCAGGAGATCCCTTGAGGCATCTGTTGATTTTACCCTGTCCAAATAATAAGATCAATGGGAAACTACAACAATCCAATCCAGGCAAGATCTCAAATGTCTTAGACTCTTCAGGAATGAAGGTATGGATCACACCTCCAGGTAAAGAGTCAAGTCCTGCTCAGGTGCTTGCTGAAGGTAGAGGGAATGCAGAATGGTAGTAGAAGGTACTCATAAATACCAACTACAGCCACAAGACCAGTTACAGAAATGAGGATTGTAATTGCCATGAATATTTCTTCCCTATTCTGTTAAGAATATATTTATGCATACTTACATAATATTAAGAGGAAATATTTGTTACTCTCCTATTATTCATCATGTAATGTAGTATTAATTGACTTAATATCAGTAATATTTTTGTTTTGTCTTTTATTCTGAAGAGAGAATTAGTATGGTTTCAGTTGTATGAAGGATAGTTATGTTAGGTGGAATTATGAACTATTAATGTGTTGATTTAGAGATTAATTATGATGTAATGAGTCATGTTTAGATATCAAGTTGACAAGGGGTGGGTTTGTAATCTTTAATTTGAATTTTCAACTTGATTGCATTAAGAGATGTTGATGATTAAGGATTCTGTGTGTGTCGATGGGGGTATGTCTTGGAATGATTGGAATGTGGGATAGTGAACTGAAGTGCAGCCCCTCACTAAGCATGGGTAGCACTGCTCAATAGAATGGTGGCTTGGATGGAATAAAAATTGGAAGAATAAAAAAACAGATGCAGATGCAAGTTCCACTCTTCTTGAAGGAGTTCTTGTAGCCACTACAATCTTCTGAGGATATCTGACTCTTGCTTTTTACTCTTCCAAACTGGACTCTGTCAGGGATTCTCCAGGTAGTTTCTAGAAGTCTTAGACTTGGTCTAGGGCAGCACTGCTGATCCTTCTTTTTCTGGAACTCTGCCTCTGGACTGTGCAGCTACTGCTTTTTCCAGCTCTCTAGCCTGGAAATGACCATTGAAGACCATCCAGCTTCCAGTCATGTAAGCCAATTTAATAAATCCCCTTTTTATAATCATACTTTCTGTTCATTCTGTTCCTCTAGAAAACTCTGACTAATACACTGTCCAAGTCTTTTGGTTGATGGATTGAGAATTTTTTTTAACTTATGAGTTATAAAATGACCACCATCACAGATGAAATATAATTATGAAAAGAGCCGTAGTAAATAAAAAGAGCTAGTGCCATTATCATTTTTCCTAATAATGAAGATGTCCACTAAAGTGAGATTCTGAACTTTAAAATACCACACAAAGTGCATCATGGAAGCACAGTTTTAATTAGGTATGAGGTACAATAGTAGTGCAAGAAAATGTTTCATTTTGGTCAGTCTGTCTGGCAGGCATATTTCATTTCAGGAAGAACATTTCAGACCCAAGACTACTTAAGATCATAGCCAGAAATGCCTGTTGGTCAAATTCTGTGGGTATAAAGTCAACATCATATAGTATTTGGGCTTCCTATGGACACTCATCTAGAGAGAGAATAGTTACCAAAGTATTGATTTATATATTTTGTAGTTGCTATACATTCTGGCTCAAATACTTTCAATTGAGTTTAGGCAAAAAAAGTCAGTCCAAGCAGGTATGGACAATAAAACGCCACTTTGGGATCCAAGATAAAAATAGTTGCTTTCTTACAGGTCTGAGAAATGTACACTAATCTATGATGAATGAATCTGCACAGTACCCCTTTGTGACAGCTTGCATGAATGTGCTTCCTCATGGACTTTCAAACTCTGTTAATAGAAATTTGGAAGATTTACTTATGCCCATATTCTTTGCTGGAAAACTTCAATGTCTGAGTTCTATAGAGAGTAAGTTGGTGACTTCCTAGATCATGATATTGATTATCAGCAAACCACTTGCCTTGCCATGGTTCAGCTTTATGATATAAATAGAAGGGAAGATTAGCAATTGAACACAGGAGAAAGAATAAGTGGTAATTGAAATGATACAACAGATGAGATCCCCTGGTATTCTGGAAAGCTTATCACATATCGTTCTGGAAATTCTTACCACAAACATTTGTGGGATAATTAGGAAACTCCTCCTTCTTGAATTAATTAAGATTAGATGAGATTCTTCTGAACCTGTTTTTAAGGCAAGAGCACTCAGAGAGCATTTTCATTCTGTATGTTCTAATAAACTTCCCAAATTTAAAGTAAGGTTCATATGGCTCTATGTAACATCTCTATGCTGATAATCTTCATCAGAATGTCACATTTCTGTATTCAAACACTTGTCTGACATCTTCCTCTGTAGAAGTATTAGGGTCTTCACAGCTGCTGGCTGACCTTTCCTGCAACACACTCACTCAATCTGCAATATTTCCCAGAATCTGTTCTTTCTGTTACTAAAACATTGAAGTGAAAAATAAATACATTAAGTGAAGTTAAAACAGACCCCACCCAATCTCTTAGAAAGAAATATTTAGCCTTCAATATATATCCAGGATGTGGTATATTTTCTTACCAACTCTCCTACCACCCTGATATGAGTTCACATCATCTCTACCTGGATTTATGCTGATTTCTATAAGAATTTTTAATTTTTAATTTTCTGTTTTCATTGAGTTGATAATTTTAAAATACATAAAAGCATGATTTGGGTCAACTGATATCTACATTAAACCCAGGTATAATCACAAAATTTGAACGCTTCTGTGTGTTCATTGTTATAATCACATTGAACATGTGATCATTGTTGGTATCAAACATGGTTACATTGTGTTTGAAGGGAAAATGGTGAGCAGGTTTTACTAAAACCAAACTATATTAACTTAGCTTTACTTAATTTACTAGCACTCTTTTTGCTAATATAAAATTTTTAGAGTTATAGCTATTTTGTTAACTTTTACATTGTCAATTATTTTCATGTTTCCACAAGTTTTTTTGCAATTATGTTGTGAATCATTTTAAGTTAGCACTGGAGTTTATAAGAAGTTCTTATTTATTTTCCTTTCAAATAATTCTACATGTTATTCAAAAGGAAGAAAATCTGTTCTCTACAAAATAAATGTACATGCGGTAGAAAAAAATTTGCTTAATAAAAGTGTGTATGAACACAGAAAAATATAAAAGAATGACAAGACTTAGGTCTTCATATGAGGACCTGGGCAATAGAAAGGTGTCTGATCCAGTGTGTAATGATTACTATGGACTCCTAAACACAGTGTGGAAACAAGAAAATCTTTATTATCTTATTTGATTATGTAGTATTATATATTACATATATAACACAACTATTTGTACATATTTATGAAATAAAATGTGATATTTTATTCATGTTTTGGGTAGTGATCAAGTTTGGGTGATGAGCATATTTATTACTTTTATCGTTTCTTTGTGGTAAGCACATTCATATTACTCTCTTCTAAATATTTTGAGACATAAAATGCCTTATTGATAAATATATTCACCTGCTGTGCCACAGAACACCAAAAGTTATCTTCTTATCAAAGAATAACATTTCCCAATGATTGACATTTTCTTTCCCCTCTCACTCACTAGTCTCTGGTAACCACTATTCAGCTCTCAATTTCTAGGGTTCTTTTCCCATTCTTAAAGATTTTAGGTAGCAATTTACTATTTTGTCATTGTTTTCTGAAATTTCTCTCTTTTACATGGATTCTTTCCCTTTCTGCTTCAATAAAGCAAACTGCCAGGTTTCGACCTATCCTTTGGAGAGGACCATGCAACAGGAACTGAGACCTGTCTCTGGTCAATAGCCAGTGAAGAAATGGGGGCCTCATGCCAATCTCCAGAGAGGAACCAAGTTCTTCAAATACAAACACACACACACAAGCTCAAGAATAGAAACTTACACAGTTGAACCTTAAAATGAGACAATAGCACTGTTTGAACCTTGATTTTAGTGTTGCGAAAGACCTGTGACAGACCCAGATGAATTAGCTCAAACTCCTCAACTGGGGAAACTGAAAACATAAATGTGATTTATTTTAAGATATTAAATTTGTGGTCATTTTCTGCATGACATTAAGTAATAAATATTTAGGCCTGTTCTCTATTGAATTTCCCTAGTAAATTACTAAATGTGTGTTCTGGTTTATAATGTGGACTCTTTTTATCTGATTACAAGCCAGTTCAAAATAGACTGTCCAAAACTGGGCATTTATTTATTTATATGTTTTCCCATTCCTCCTCAAACCCACTTAGTTCCCTTCCTCTACTCTACTGAAAAAAAGGTATTTTATAGAACCAATTATTGCCCTCCATGTCTGAAGATCAGAGTTACTTCGTAGTACAGCAACAAGAATGAACCTATGCATTCAGAAGATTAGGCATTTAAGACTTCAAATAAGATAAGAAATAAACTTCTTCATGGCATATAATAGTTAAAATGGCAATATTTCAGAAGAAAGAAGGAATTAAAAAGCTGTAAGAGAAAAATGCCAAATCTCTTATAGAGACAAACTTATCAGAAAAAATTACGGCTTTCTTAGAAGAAACTCTAAAGACCAGGAAAGTATGGAATGATGTACTTCAAACCCCAAAAGAAAAGAACAGTCAACTCAGATTAGTATACCCAGCAATGCCATCCTTCTCAATTTAATACACAATAAAATAGGCATAAGTTGCAGGAATTCGTGACCATTAAACCAGCATTTCAGAAGATACTTAAAGAACTCTCTATATAGAAAAAGAAGATAAAAATCACCAAGAGATCATGGGAAAGAATAAGTACACATTATAAAATTAGGTAAGTGAATGAAAACTAGGAATAATTCAAACATTAGAAAAAAATGAATAAGTTACACATAATAACACTGAAAGTGAATGTTCTTAATTAACCAATTAAAAGATACAAACTGGTAGATTAGATTGAAATTCCAGACTCTCTTTGTCTCCAACAAACACATTTCATAGGCAAACACATTCACAGACTCAAAGTGAAAGGATGGAAAATGATATTCCATGCAAATGGAATCTAGAAGCAAGCAGGAGTAGCTATTCTAATATCAAAGAAAACAGATGTGGAATCAAAGGTAATCAGAAGAGACAAAAGAAGCCATTATATATAAGGTTAAGGAAATAATTCAAAAAGAAGATGCAATGATTATAAATACTTATGCTCCAAAAATTGGGGAACACAAGTTCATTAAGAAAATATTACTAGATATAAAAGGACTGACACACCCCTAATACAGTATTATGGGGGAATATCAATGCACCTCTCTCACTAATAGGCCATCCAATCAGAAAATGAGCAAAGCTGTAATGTAATTAAGCCTTTCTATAGATGAATTAGTCAGAAAATAACTACAGGAACTATGAAAACACTTGGAAATATAATAATATACTTTGGAATGATGATTGGGTCATAATGACATTAAAAGGAAGTTTTTTTTTTTTTAAATACCATAATTAAACAAAGATGGAAGCACATCATCTGGGTCTCTGGAATACAGCAAAATGCAATGTTAAGAAGGACTTTTAGAGTCATGAGAGCTTACATGAAAGAGAGAGATAGGGTGAGAGAGTGAGAATGAGAGAGAAAGAAAGAGAGACAGAGAGATGGAGAGAGTACTAACTCAAGTAAGAAACCTTAAGGACTTAGAAAAATTAGAGCTCTCACTAATGAAATATAAAAGAAAAATAAAAAGGATCAATGTGAGAAATGTTAGTTATTTGAAGAAATAAAGATAAACTCCTAGCCAAACTGAAAAGAATGACTAGAAACTAAAATGAAGGCCTAAATCAATAAAATTGGGGATAAAAATGGTAATATTATAACAGACTGTATTGAAATCTAGAGAATCTTTGGGGGATACTTTGAAAATGCACATTCCAATTCATTGTACAATCTAGAATAAATGAGCAAATTTCCAGACACATATGACCTACCAAAAGAGAACCAAAGGGAAATAGAAAGCCTAAACAGACCAATAACAAGTTGTTCTGTTCATCTCTTTCTATGCTGTGACTAAAATACCATACAAGAACAATTTGAGAAGAGGAAAATTTTATTTGTGGGTTCATGGTTTCAGAGGTCTCAGTTTTACACAGCTGATTAATACCTTGGAGCTCAAAGTGAGACAGTACATCATGATGGAAGATTGTTGGTGGATGTAAGCAATTCACATGATGATTAAAAAGCAGAGAGACACTACACTTGTCAGATAAAAGTTACATCCCCAAGGGCAAAACCCAAGGGAACCACCTCCTCCAGTCACACTCGACCTGTCTTTGGTTACCACTTAGTTAAATCCATTAGGAGATTAATTCATTTGTTGTGCTAAGACTCTTAACTCTCCCAACACAATAATTTTCCTCTAAACCTGTAGCATTGTCTCACACATGAGCTATTGGGGGACACCTCAACCATAACCAAAGTCATGAGAAAAATCTGTAATAAGAAGACTTCTCCCCAGCCCTACCCTCCAAAAGTCCAGACCCTAATCAAATCACATTTTGTTTATCAGATCTTTAAAGAAGAATGAATTCCATTTCTCCTCAACTATTCCATGATAGTGAAAGGGAGGAAATGTTTTGAAACTCATTCTATGAGGTCTGTATCAAGAACGAGATAATGATATTTCAAGTGAGAAAATTACAGTACAATGTTGATGAACATAGATGAAAAGATCCTCAAGAATATATTAGCAAATCCAATTTGACAATGCTTTAAAAAGGTTATGCAAATAATTACACAGGCATGAAGCAAAGGGACATTTTTTCACTCCAATATGTGCAGTGTTCTATTCCATTGCAAGACAGAAAATGAAAAAAAAAATCTTCAAATAGAAATACAGAGGTTTTAAAAAAAGCACTCTTTGGTACACAAGAGATTTACAAACACATGAATCAGTGCAAAACCACACAAAATTTTGCAATGGAAAATCATGCTGGTGGAAAATCTGCAAGCCCCAGAGCCTTTTGAGATGCAGCCATACAGATTGATATCTCCCATGAGAACTTTCTATTTCAGTGGAAATCAAGGAGGAAGCTTTCCTTCATTTTTTTTTCTTTTCTTTTTTTTTTTTTTTTACTGAGACATGTTGAAGGCAGCACTTCAGCATTAGTGACAACACCGTTCCTTTAGACTTCCATGCAGGAATTCTCTTCTATGACCATTTAGATGAAGAAGGAAGAGTTTGAAACAACCTTCACATTTACTCCACTGCTGAATGGACTTTTCTTCATATACAATAGAAAATTATCATCACCAGGGTTCTCAAGGAACTGATATGTAGTGAGAGTCCTAATTCCCAGATTTGCATTTTCAGAGAGGATTTCAGACTGTCATAGAGTGCTTAAAAGTGTGGGTGTTGTGGCCAGGTACCATGTTTAATATAATGCATGTGCCAATCATGTGCACTTGAGATAGCTTACTAATCTTTGTGGCTCTCAGACTCTTCATCTTTAGTGGAGACTACATTTCCAAGTTAAAAAATTGTGCATGCAAATAAAGTAATACAGGAGGAGCCCACAGAACAGCACTTGATATTTAACCAATGCCCAACAAAAAATCAGAATAACAGGACCCATTTTAAGAGAATAAAGTCTTTGTCAATGTGGGGTTGGGTGATTAGGAGAACCTGTTCCTTCAAAACTAATGAAATAGAACTATAGTTAGATTTTCATCTTCACATTAAATCCAAGTGACTTAGAAATGTTACAACTGCTTATTTTTGTCCTAGCTTTCCAAGGGCAAGTTCTTTCTTCTTTCTAAACACATTTTTCATTGATTCTTTAACTTCTAATATATTCTCCATTCTTATATTTCAGACTAGTATATGGAATCTTCTGAGGCCATATAAAGAATGCTGAAGTGAGTGGTAAATTCGTGGGCTATGTACCTTCCACAGTTGATGTAGAATGTGGCATTTATTATTTTAAAAACCACAACCTGGCAGATGGAATGGGGAAGGATGCTAAGGTAAGAAAGTGGTACTGAAGTCACAGAGAAAAGTCCTCTAATTTAGTTCTGTCCTTTTAATTTCCTTAAGTGCTTTTGATGTTCCTGCCTGAGAATTTTTCAGGAAAGATAACAGTGACTGGAATTCATGTGACTGCTATTTCATGGTCTCTTCCTTGAAATGAGCTAAGTCACTAAGACAACAGAAGAGAAGCAGGCTCAAAATTCATTGGACAGAAAAGGTAGAAACAGAGAGATGTACTTCTTTTTCTAAAATTTAGAAATATTAGGAGTTCAAGCATTGAGACATTTAGGGAAATCAACAGAGCTACATTGAAGGGAGAGAAAATGTACTGAAATCTGTAACATATTTTCCTGGTAGTCATGAAAAGGAATGAGGTTACAGAGACAGATGAGAAATAAAACTTTTATTGGTGAATAATAATCTAGAATCAAAAAATATGATAGGTTGAATGAATTTGCAGGTAGGGTAATCACAAAAGCATATAAAATTATTTTAAGTTGAAATAATATTTATTTAGTAATATGGATTCAAATATGACTGATACACACATACACTTGTAAATACATTTGATATTTACTGGTTGAATATAGTTACAAATCACTACTTATAATAATGAAGTTACTAGTACTTCCTCTTTTAGGATTGAATGTTATATACAGTTCAATTTGAAACAGATTCTATTATTTTCAGTAGGATGGTGGTAGAATCAATTTTGACTAAGATTGATGATAAGGAAACAGCGGGCAATGTGGGCAGTGGAGCACAAGCAGGAACACTTCCCAAGGTCAAAGTTCCTAGGAGATAGTCCAGAACCCATAGGTCATGCTGCCAGGGGACCCTGAGCAGTCTCAGGAAGCTCCAGCATGTCCCAAAGCATGGTTTTTGAGAAAAGAAAGATCAGATATTCAAGGAGAAGGATGAAGAGAATGTAATAGAATGTGAATTTACAATTTATAAAAAAAATGCATAAAGATGTGGAAGGATGGGCCATGACATAGCTGTTAATATAATGTTTATTAAAAAAGTTCATAATAGTTTAAAATTTAAACATAGATTCTTTATAATTTTAGCATATTAGTTTTGCTTCCATAAATGAATTTGGTTCAAACTTCATATCCTTTCTGAACTGTTTAGATGAAGAATCTGGTGCTGTTTTTAAATTTATATGCTGATTTACATATTTTTTAAGAGTAACCAAGTTGTATTGTAAATTTAAAGTCTATCATTTTTGTATTTTTCTGTTACAAATTGTAAAAATTATATTTAAAATGTCTATACAAATGGGAAAATATTAGAAAGTTTCTTCTGTGCTAGGCATGAAGTCATGAAACTCTAATCCCAGAGACTTAGGCGATTGAGAGCAGGAGGATCACAGGTTTAAGGCTAGTGTGGTCTGTGGGGGTCTCTCAGCCACAACCTTCATTGATGAGAAAAGGATTAACTGCTGAAGGGTGATGTTGGGTGTTTATCAATCAATGGCCTATAAACTTATCTGTTCAATAAACACCCAAGAGCCAATACCCTTTTTAAAACGAGAAGGGGCATGATGAGTGTGGTCATACCAGCACTGGCCTCTAACGACAACATGGAGTAGCCCAACTCTCTTTCCTTTATAGACACACAGGTAAAGGGGCCAAGACCAGGAGGAGCTGCTTCTGATGATGGACAGAATAGGGTGGAGTTAGGGGAGCCATTCTCTTAGGGGAATTATTCCAGAAGGAGATAAGGAACCACACCCACACAGTGCCACATGCTTCCTGGCAGTTCCTAGAAGCCAGACATCTGTGTTCCATGGCTCAATCTAGTTTGATTCTGCTAAAAAATGGATAGCTTCCCCCATCACTCCCTTTTTAATATTTTTTTAAAATGCAACTGATGAGCAGTTATTTTGGGACTCTGGATCTTGGTTCTGAGAGCTGCTCCAAGGTCTCAGCTATTGGTTCTGAGGATAAGGTAACTTATTATCATGATACCAAAGTAATTAGTAGCAAACACATTATTCCAATAATATGCCATTCAACTTAGGAAGTATTTGATCAACAAGAAATGCAATTTTACTTTTTGAATATCCTGGATGCAGTGAAGTGATTTTATAAGATCAAGGCTATTATTACTGCTATGTCAAATGTCCATTAGATGATTCTTAATTATCTCTTAGTCCTATTAGAAAGTATGGTATTTAGTTGTAACAACACAGCCATGTTACAATCATTATGGCACTTAAGCCTTTGTTTAAATTGGAGAGCAAAAGACTAATTACTGATATTTATAATAGTAGTTGTTAAAGCATTTAATTTGATCTCACTCATTCTATTAAAGCTTAACTTTCTGTATCTGGAAAACAAGAATATAATTAACATAATAACTCAGTACTAATGACCATGGTTAATTAAAATATAGTCACTGATGTTTTTATATTAATCAAATTTGGCTTTTAAAGAGAAATTTGAAATTTGGAATGCAAGGTGGTATTTTAAAATAAGTCATCGCTAAACCAAAATTGTATAAACCATAATGTCTTTGAAATTAACTTTTTTTCTTAGATAACAGAAATTCAACAGTCATAAGAAATTATTTTATTAGAATGAGAAATTAATGTTTTAAGGATTATCTTTTTCTTCTATTCTTTTGTTAGAAGTTCCAGTTAATAGGTGTTTGTGAAAAGACCTTATCGATATTTGCAACTACCCTTTATGATAGAAACTTAGTAGAATTTAAAGAATAAAAACTTTTAATAACCTTAGCTGATTGTGTTAATTACATATAGTCAATTTAATTATAAATAGTCAATTATATATAGCCAATTTACATGTAAATTTTTGAAAATTATTCTGTACAAATTTTGTTTTAACTTACTCAACATTTTATAGTTTTCTATTTACCAGGTGTAAAAAAATTACTTTTAGACACTTATATATCACACCCAATTGTTTAAGTGTTAGTATCTTGGTTGTAAGGAATCCCACGAAAACCACATCAGACACGGAAAATCACATAAGGGAGTTTATTAAGAAAACAGAGTGTCTCCCTGCAGGGCAAGAGAGAAAATGAGAGGAAAAGAAAGGGAAAGAGAAAGAGGACATGCTAGAGAGAGTAGAAAGTGAAGAGGAGAAAGAAAGTGAGTCAGGGGGAGAGAAAAACAAGAGAGAAAAGATGGCGGGGTAGCTACCCTTAAGCTGTTGAATTCTGCTGGGCTTAACAGGGGACCAATAACGGAGAAGGGTAATTGCAAGCTGACTGATGAACCAATAGCTAGCTAGGATGTTCACAAACTGACAGTAGTTGGGAGGCAGGGAAATGGCTGCAACAGAAAGGGTGGGAAGAGCAGTTTTGTACATTACATTGGTTCTCAATGAGAATGTAAAGAAGAAAGGAATTTTAGGCCTTCTTTATATTAACCAGATTACAAATATATCTAATGTTTAAATGTTTTAGTTAAGAGTATCTGATGTTTTCATATTTAGTAGATGTTCCAATTCATGATCTTTTAGCATCGCATCCTTGTAAATAAATTATATCCTGTAATAAAAGCTTAGATAATTAGGTTCATTTACCTCAAATTAAATTTATTTATTTTTAATTGCAAAAGTCAAGATATCAAACAATATAGAGAATAATATTAATAATTTCATTCCTGTTTAACAAAAACTTTAGAAACAAGGGATATAGATTTAAAATATTATAGAATTTACCAATTTTATTATTTATTTGACCACCTGGAAAAATGTGAATTAATACTTATAAAGAAACCTTTTTTATTTTTAGTTGTTTACCCAATATAAATTAAACCTTATTAATTCACATGAATTAAAGTTATATGGATCCATTTTTATTTTTATTTAAAATGTGAGCATGCTCAGTGAATTATAAGTAAATTTTGAAATCATGTAAATATAGTCATGGTGTGCACACATTTATAGTTCAGTCAAAAAAAGGACTTTTTTTGTAATTCATTGTAAGTGAAGCTGATACTGCCATTGACCAGGGATGAGTTCTGCTCCCTCTAATGTTGAAGTTTGAACACTAGAGAAGCATGCCAAGGCAAGCATATTAAGCAGGTTTTATTTAAAAGTAAAAACACAGACTTTTCCCAGGAGGGAGAAGGGGACCATGACTGATGTTCTAAAGTCCCAGGAAGTGAACGCACTCTACATCTTTTATTGGTTATGGCCTTTTTTGTTCTCCAGTTCCCTCCCCCTTATCTCTCCTTCCTGCCTTGGTGACTAGACCTGGTTTTTACATAAAGTGAGACATGATGGGCAGGGCTAGGGCCAAGGTGATTCAGGCAGGTAAGTGCCCAGGGAGCATTAATTAGCAACTCTTTGCTTGCTTTCCTTGATAAAGGCAGGTAAATTTGGTAATCAATGAGCTCCAGAGATCTTTGACATTCCATTCTTCCAGGGTCAGTCTCCAACTTCCAGGGGCAGATGGCTTTCATGACTTCATTTCCTCAATTTGACCTGATCCCCTATTTCTACATTAACTGCCTGTCCCCAATTTTTGCTTCAAAGCTACACAGCAAAGAACAAACATGCATTAAACATTGATTTAATTTGTCTAAGAATTTAAATATAAAAACAAAAACTTAAAAATATTTCAGGTTGCTGGATTTTGTCCGGATGATTGCTATTCACCTTTAAAATTATTCCTAAAGCAAAAGATCAATTCACTAAAAAGTACAATTAGAAAATCTTTTATTAACTTCATAAAAAAAGCATTTTACCCTTTTGGGTCTGAAAGTGGTCTCCTAATGAGCCTGCAGGTTTCTTCCATTTACATTTCAATGTAAGCCTTTATTGAGATCTGCAAGGAATCAAAATTACTGGTTTGAGCAGGAGTCCCAGGGAGTAAAGAAGTACAAGATTGTAGCTAAGATTTTAATTTTCCTTTTCCTCTCATGCTATAGAATGCAGAAAAGTTGTTTTTTTAAATGTAGGGAGTAAGAGCTGCTGAGAAATGAGCCTGCAAAAACCATGTGGTTCCATCATGTTGTCACCAAATTCCTTACAGTTGGGGCAAGGTGAGTCCCTGGAGAAGAACAGTTCAAATGCAAATTATAGAGGTCTCATGCTAACTCATCCTCCTTTGGCTTTGAATGCTCTCCAATCTTCTGAATAGAGATTTTATCCCCACACTTTGGTATCTCTTTTCTATGGGGAACTGCTTAACTACTAAATACTTTTTAAATATGGTCCCAGAGGACAAAAAGGTCCTGGAGGATGAATATTTATGACTCTTAGATTTAAAGCTCCTAATAGCATTTCTGTCCCATGATTAAATCTCCCAAAACACATAAATCAACATCTAGATCTGAATATAGGAAAAGTTTCTATTACAGTCCAAACTCTCTATATACTTTGAATGGTACTCCTAGGCATGTTAGTGGAGGTACAACCTATGAACAATTCCTTGCCTAGTTTTTCACAAGTATGCAAATCAAATGATTCTACCTCAGAAAACCTTGGACAAATTTTCTGAATTGCCTCTAAGAATTGAGCAAGGTCAACTCTTTGTACATAATGTCCCTTCTGTTTTAAGATGACTTTCAGGATAGCTAAGTAACTTTCCCTCTCTATAGAGATTTACCCTGAAATCCTTATTAGGATATTTTCTTCCCAGAATTCTAAACTTTTGCACCTGTTTCAGTCAAGTTAGGTTTCATACAGCCAGAGACTCAGGCAAATCTGATTGCGTGTGCAGTATTTAAAGTGACCAGGTTTCTGTTTACATTTCAAGAACTGTAGGAACTGTATTCCTTCCACTGAATTTTCACTCTGGTTATGTATTGAATATGGCTGAATACATTTTATTTCTCTCTCTTTAGAGAATGACTTCCCCAGGCTTAATGTCATACAATTAAATTCCTTTTCATTTCTTACCACTAAATGTATTCATAGGCATATGCTCCTCATGGGAAAGGGGCCAACATGTTACCTTTATTTTTTTCTTCAAAAATCCTCTGGAACAGTCGTTGTTCAGGCACCAAATGTGGGGGGCTATCTCAGTCACATCCTGCATGGATGAGAAAAGGGTTAACTGCAGGAGTATGATGATAGCTATTTATCAATCAATGGTCCATAAACTTGTCTGCTCAAAAAAACACACAAGAGCCAGTACTCTTTTAAAAATGAGAGGGAACATGAAAATCTGGCCATACCAACTCTAGCCTCTAACAACAACATGGAGTAGCCCAACTCTTTCATTTATAGACATACAGATAAATGGACCTAAACCTGGAGGAGATTTTTCTGTGATGGATAATATATGGTGGAGTTACAGGAGTCATTTTCTTAGGGGGACTATTCCAGAAGGATACAAGGCACCACTTCCACACAGTGCTGATGATACCGCTGTTTACCGGTGACGAGTTCTGCTCCTTCTAATGTTGAAGATTGAACACTAGAGAAGCACGCCAAGGCAAGCATATTAACCAGGTGTATTTAAAGGGAATAATACAGACTTCTCCCGGCAGGGAGAAGGGGGCCATGGCTGATGTTCTAAAAGTCCCAAGAAGTGAGCGCACCCTACATCTTTTATAGGTTAAAGTCTCTTTTGTTCTCCAGTTCTCTCCCCCTTATCTCTCCTTCCTGCCTACATGACTAGGCCTGTTTTTGCATTAAGTGAGAAGCCATGGACAAGGGGAGGGCCAAGGTGATTGAGGCAGGTAAGGGCCCAGGGGGAATTAATTAGCAGCTCCTTGCTTGCAGTCCTTGATAAAGGCAGGTAAATTTGGTCATCAATGGGCTCTGGAGATCCTTGACATTCCATTCTTCCAGGGGCAGTCTCCAACTTCCAGAGGCAGATGGCTTCAAGGCTTCATTTCCTGGATTTGACCGAGCCCCCATTTCTACACTAACTGCCTGTCCTTAATTCTGGCTTCAATGCCACATGCTTCCTTACAGTTCCTAGAAGTCAGACATATGTGTTCCATGGTTAAACCTAGTGTGATTCTATTAAATAAGGATGACTTCCCACAGTGGGCAACTTAGGAAGGACCTGCCTCAAAACAAGCAAACAAACAACCAACAAACTAACTAACAAATAGAACAGAAAATGTGACTGAGCAGTAAAGAGCCCCAGTGTTCAATCTCAAATAACACACACATACACCCACAGCATACTGCAAAATACTTCACCTTCTCAAATCTTATATTATTTATTATTGCTTATTCATAGCACCAAGTAAAATTAATGTGCCATAATCTGGTTTGCATAAACATCTTACTCATTGAATATTTTAGATACTTCATTGTTTAATATGATAATGTGTAATCTTCTATAATGAAGCTATTACATGTCATTTGAATTTTAGAATAAAGTCTTATGATTGGTTGCTAGTACAAAGATTATGATTCGGGAAATATTTACCAATATATTTTCAAAAGTATTGTATGAATGAACCTGTTATCAATAGGGTACATTTAAAATTTGTTACTTTTTACACTGAGATAAAGAATTTCAAATGTAAATATATTTCTAAACATTAGAGACTGATGTGTTTAAAGATTAATATTGTGAAACATAAAAGCATTTTGCCACTTTGACACAAAAGGAAAGTTAAAAGTTCTCTCAACCTTTCGTTAATTCATGTTTTAGATATAATGTTAAATTGAATCAATATATGTAAACTTCTTAAAATGACATTTAAGAAAGAAGAAAAGATCAACATCAGAATTAGAACACTTAAGATTTGTAAAGAGCCATGCCTTACCTGAGATAAGGCTCTGCCTCCCACCTTACTGCATATTAGAATGACTCCAAAGTAAGTCAGACTTCAGCTTATTAAAGTTATATTGAAAAGACTGGTTTTTGTTGTAAAATTACTATGATCTCAATTAGGGGATATAATGTGGTTCTCAATCAAAATTCAAGATAGCTATTATATAAGCTGAATATATTTTTACTCTTGCTAATTTCATTTTGTAAAACTGTTACCTGTTAATGTTTTGCAGAAGTAGCTGCTTCAAGAACACCACAACCTAGGTAACTTGTGATAATAAGCCATCACCTACAGAACAGATAGTGGTAACTTCCAGTACTAATACAGACTCCAGTTAGATAAAAGGGTAAATAACTCTAAAGTTATAGACATTGAAGTTAAAGTCCAGTACTCTTACTTTATGACTGGTGAAGGTGGCTTGCTGGATGATTAAGATCAAACTTAGGGATTGGAGTTAAATACAGAGGCCAAGAAAAAAACAATATCTTGCTCTCAAAGTCTGCCTGAATCCAAGGAAAAAGAGGACTTCTCTAAGGAGCATTGCATCTCTGGGTCACACAACCTCCTGATCAAGGAGATTGTTGAGACCACTAGAGGATGAAAAATCACTCAGTGCATCTGCTGTAGAGGAGAGTCATGGAAAAAGGGAGACATCCCTTGATGTTTCCAAAGGAAACCACCTCATCAAGGAGACCCTACCTAACCAATGACACTAGTGAAGCTAAGAAGCTGCTCTTAAGTTCTCTACAAGTGACCCCAATGGGAAATAAACTGACTCTTTTAAGTTCTCTACAAGTGACCCCTATGGAAAATAAACTGACTCTTTAACAAGACAGGCACAGGTCAATTTGACCACCTTGATCCTTAGACACACAGCAAAATATTTAAAACCAAAATATAGCCATTCTTGGGCATTTAAAAGAAATAATAGTTAAATGTATCTTAAGATGTACACTTGTGTTAGTCCACTAGAATAAAGACTAAAAGCTACAAAAGAGAAATTCGTAGGCAAATGTGCCTGATAACTATCAAGAGAAACTGCCAGGGTCAGAAGTTTTTAGTAACTTTAAGGCCTGCAGACCTTCCTAAGCTACACAGGTAGACTTAATCTATGTTTGCTCGCATGATTATCTATCCCTAATAACAGAAGTATAGAGATCTCTACTAAATGTTGTGTTTACATTCCTGATAACGTGGACAATGTTAAAGTTCCCAAATAAAGGCCTTATTCTCTCCAACCTTTGTTAGGCCTTTTAATGGTAACAACTTCTCAGTTCTTCCACACCCTGGTGAGGAATTATTGACTTCTGTCATCTTTATGATATTCCCTGGCATGTTCCAGATGCTGCAGCATTTACTTTGTGCTAATCTCATTTCAGTACTCATGTCTTTTTGTTCTTCTCTCATAGAAGTACCCACCCCCAGATGACTTTACAACCTGTTCTTCCCCAACCAGACTTCTTGGACCCCTCGATTGACCCAATTTTTAAAAAAGGAACTCCAAACTGCTTGCCCCTTGCTGCCCCCTTTCAGTTTTGAAGCAGCCAGAACGATCAGCACCCCCTTTCTTTTCCTTAGAGCAGTTAGGAGTTCCTAAACAAAAGGGGGGAATGAAGCCAGAATTAAGGACAGGTAGTGTAGAAATAGGAAATCAGGTCAAATCGAGGAAATAAAGCCATGAGGTCATCTGCCTCTGGAAGTTGGAGACTGCCCCTGGAAGAATGGAATGTCAAGGATCTCCAGAGACCATTGATTACCAAACTTACCTGCCTTTATCAAGGACTGCAAGCAAGGAGCTGCTAATTAATTCCCCCTGGGCCCTTACCTGCCTCAATCACCTTGGCCCTTCCCTTGTCCATGGCTTCTCACTTAATGCAAAACTAGGCCTAGTCACTGTAGGCAGGAAGGAGAGATAAGGGGGAGAGTACTGGAGAACAAAAGAGACTTTAACCTATAAAAGATGTAGGGTGTGCTCACTTCTTGGGGCTTTAGAACATCAGTCATGGCCCCCTTCTTCCTGCTGGGAGAAGTCTGTATTATTACCTTTAAATAAAACCTGGTTAATATGCTTGCCTTGGCGTGCTTCTCTAGTGTTCAAACTTCAACTTTAGAAGGAGCAGAACTCGTCACCGGTAAACAGCAGTATCACTAATCTTAGATATTTCTTTATTTGATTAACGAAATATTTGGTTTGTTTAGATTTCATGTATATGTCAATTATTTCAATTCTAAATTGGCATTGTTTTTATAACACCTCAGAAAAAGTGGAAACATAGAAGTATTTATTAGACTAACAGAGGATCTTGTCTTACCTCCTACCTCCAACTTTCTTGACTTTTTTTTTTTTTTTTTTGGACAATGAGACCATCTGAACAGGAGTGGATGTAGGTGGGTCTGAGGTCACAGTAATTTAAGACCTAAGTATTCAAATATTTAGGGTCTATCAAGGACATTTAAAAGTGTCATACCCTTAATAATGTTTTTCACTGTGAATACACAAAATATTTTGCATTTCATACACATGAGAAGAAGAATAAAATACAAGCCTAGGATATAGTGACGCTGCAATTAAGAGTAAACATGATGCCATTTCTGCTCTGGGTCAGGGACTGTGGCAGGTTATTCTCACCACACATCATCTCCCCCCTGGTTCTGATTGTAGTATTATTTTTATATCTAAGTCTTTTTCTGCATCTCAGAAATGTATTGACAGACATGCTTATTAAGTATTAGTAGGAAAAGTTTTAGGCCCATAGACTTTTAAGCTATGTGATACATGCCATGGAGCCAGCAGAAGAGCCTGAAGCCATGGTTCTCTTCTTTCACTTCATTCTGTTTCCTGCTTTGGCCTTGGGGTGAGCAAATCCAAGGTGGTTTCCATATGGAAATTATTTCCCCTTATTAAAATAATTATTGTAAATTTAAAAAAACTAAATATCAGAAGGAAGTTGGAAGCTGACTTCAAATTCAAATCATGAAATTATTCAGGAATTATATTGTGTTATTATCACAAGTCAGATAAAATTATGATATTGCTCAAAATCTTACAGTGTTCTCCAAATTCAAAATACTACTTATTCCTAACATAGATCTTTGCCCATCCCTGTACTGTGGGATTTTTCTTATTTCATTACCTGATTATCCTTCCTTGCCTTGATTTCACTGAAAATAACATTTTTTTCCCCTTTTGGTTCTGCATGCTCCCATTGTTATTTAATATTTCGTGTCTTTCTGGTTGTAATTTTCAAACATGCACATGACATGCTGGTCAGGTGACTCATCCTAAAGTTTGTATACATGGTAAGAAGTACATGTTCTGAATATGTCAGTTGAGTCCTTCATTGTCATGGTTTCTTGTGTTTATGTTTGCTCCACCTGGGTTGTGAGGATTTGCATGCCAGTATGGGACAGAGTCTTAGAGATTTCCATGTTGTATAAAAGCTTAAATTTTGGTTCTGGAATTTTTCTCTGCCAAACTCTATCTCTTAGTTTAGGCTGAATCCTATTAAGAGTACTGATGTCATTTTCCTTCACAAAATATGGTAGAATCAAATAAAGGAAAAATTTTGAAGCAGAAATGAAAAGAAGGATATTCTTAAAGGTAGGCTATTTATATAAGACTCTACAAAGTAACAAATCTTTTAGTGTGGTCCCACTTTCCCTTTGAGCGTCAATCACTCCAGGAATTATAAATTTTTCCTTTTTTTAGCACTGAGAGTGGGGCAAAATTTAACCAAAGATACCTGTAGGTAGAGGTCCTCGAATTTGAAAATTTTACAAATTTTCCCAGGGAGATGTATTTGATCATCCTCAATAGTAATCAAATCTATCTCTGTGCTCCCTCTAGTGGCATGGAAGGATTTGTGTAAGGACCTTCTGTTTGAGTTGGAACCATTTGTGAAGGAGACATCTGCATCTGCAGGTGAAAATGGTTCCTCCTCCTTTGACACTGGGTCAGGAGATGACCCATAATTGGGTTTCCTGACATGTCGGTTTTAGATTTGCACTGATTAGCCCAATGAAATTCTTTATGACAGATTGGACATTTCTGATTGGGCTGTTTTTGTGAGCCCTTTTTTACTCTTACAGTCCTTTTGAAGATGGTCAGGTTTTTACAATTGTAACAAAATTTATCAGGGGGCTTTAGAGCAGTAGCAAGGAAAGCCACTTTATGAGTTTCAGTTCCTACATTCTGACATGCCTTTATTAAATCAGAAATTGTAGTGTCAACTTTATGGTAAACAGTTTTCATCACTTCCTTACAATCTTAGTTGGCATTTTCATAAGCCAGTTGTTTGGTCAGAATATTGGCAGTCTTCAAATTGTCTACTTGTCTTTCAATAGCTTTAGTCAATCTGTTAACAAAATCATTGAAAAGCTCCCCCAAGGCTTGTCTAATTACAGCAAAAGATTTGGAAGAATACTGAGTGTCTGGGATCCTTCTCTGTGCTTTACAAACTAAAGTTTTATGCTGCACAAAGGTGGCTGTGGGCAAATGAGCTTGTTGTTGTATTGTACCTCTTTGATCCATGCCAAACAAGTCATCATAATCAATGCTAACATTTCCTTGAGCATTATCCTCAGCTTGAACATGGGCTAAATCAGAGTATTCTTGTAAAAACACTGTATTTTGGGCAGGAGAAGTAACCATTTTCACCAATTCTTTCCAATCTTTGGGAACCAAGGATTAACCTATACCCAGCCCCTATCATATTAAGCATGAAATTACTATTAATTCCAGTTTCCAATACTGTCCTTCCTAATTTGTTAAACACATCAAAAGGGAATTTTTTAATATTTTGGCTGACTAGCATTATTTTATCTAGTGGAGCAGACAGTCAAGGTATGAGTTTCTTTCTCCCTCTGCAGGTTCTCACCTGAGACATTCAGATAAATGAGACTAGACTGAGGGAAGAAAAGGAGGAAGGGGAGTAGGAGGAATGCAAGGAGAGGACTGAGAAAAAACTTTAGTCTTAGAGACTACCAGAGAAGTTTGTGGCACTGTCAAGGGCATTTTTGAGAGAGCGTCTCAACACAAATACCAAACATGTAACCCAGGTATAGGAGTCCTCAGCTCCTCTTGCAATTTTTTACCTATATAGTCCCAATCTTTGAGTCTTAAGGACCCACTCTTCGGATACCATGGACAGCAAGAATTTATTTCAGACAGCAAAGTAGCAAGATCAGCATCAATTACAATATGTTTAGCCTTAAGAAGCAAATGAGACAGTTCAACCTGATGACAACATTGAGCGTCATGCAGAGAATTCCCCATAATTTACCAGTGGGATCAGTACCAGCCAGTGAGTGATTTGTGTCAAAGTCTGTTCCAGGCAGTAAGCTATCCCCTTCTCCCATCAACACGTCCAGAAGGATCACTGTTTGGGTGCCAGTAGTGAAGGTTAATTGGGTTCCAGTTATAAAGGCCCCTGTGAGAAAGCCAGTCCAATTCTATTATCTATTCTAGTGTCATAACAAGTTGCATTAGGTTATATAGTGCAGTTAGCTTGGCACATGTGCAGATCATATAACTTGCTTGCTTTTCAGAGTCTACTACTACCAAATGTCTTTATAGTACGATAATGTCTCCAGACCTCAAGGGCAGAGGAATTGCAAAGTGTTTCTAAGCCATTCAAACAGTAGGCCTCTTGTCCTGAGGGGTTTGCTGGACTCTAAGGACTTCACTCCTCTATATCTTGGCTGACCTGAAACCTGACACTTTTTCTAATTCCTGATTTGAATTTGAGGGGAAAAATACCCCATTGCTTTCATACTGTGCAAAATAATATTTTAGTTAATTGTTCTACTTCATCTTCACAAAATTATTTACATGTTATGGCACACTTTTTCTAAGAGAAACAAGCAATAAGTAATAAAGGATTAAACAAAGCAGGACAGACAATAAGATGCTAAGGATGTTATCAGGTGAAAACCAGGGACATAGAAAGTTTTGATAGTGTCTAATTACTGAATGATTGTTTAAAAATATCACCTTAGTCTAGAGTATGATTCATGACTGGAGATTCTTCTGTGTTAGAAAACATATGTAAAATTTCAATTAATGAAAACTAACCTTTCTCTTAAGTCTATAGATTATGGTAGTAATGATCCTTTAGGGACTCGACTTTTTTAATGAATCACTTAAATTTTGCAATTTTTGTGGAGTGTGAATAGACATAAAAACAGTTGGGCTGCAATATTTAAATAATGTAAAAATAGCTAATTTTTGGTGGGGATTCTCCTGAAAAGGCTTGAAGGGCTATGTGATGTTTTCTTCAAACTTCATTTTAAATGCTATGTTCCTTTACATTAATTACATCTGCCATACCATCTTCCAAATAAAGGAAAAGTGAAAATTTCCTTCAATATCCTCTGTAAATTTTGTTTTTGTTGTTAAAATTATTGGTTTACAACATCTGTTCCTAAAAGAAATAGTAACATTTCAAATAATGTATACCTCTTCACATATTTCTTTTAAAATATTTCTTTTTAAGAAGTAATTCTTCCTACTTCCATCTCAGAACAGTACAGGATTTTCATATGGACTGATGGATGGTTGATTTATCACAGAACTGTTTTTATGTTTATCAGATACACACGCACTTAGTCTGAATCCTGCAGGGGGCAATACATTCTGTGCCCAAATACCCAGTGCTCTATTCCTGAGTGTCATGGGAAATGAGAGTATCTTCAGATAGAAACCTAAGAGCAGTAAGACAAAAAAACTAAAAAAACAAAAACAAAAACAAAAAACCTCTAGTTGCTTGGGAAAAATATTTTGAAAATACTTGAGTAAGTGAGAAACCATGCAAAATTGTGTCTTGGTACATCATGCTGATGGAAAATTTCCAAGCCCTTTGGAGAATCAATCAGTAATTCTGAAGATGCCTGATCAGTGAAGGAGGACTCTCTAAAGTCCAGATGGAAATCCAGAGGAATCTTTTGCTTCTCTCTTTTTCTTTGAGATAAGTGAGATCATGGTGAAAATAGCTCTGGAATAGCAGTGAGGACAGTTTCTACTTTGACTGTCAGAGAGGTTCTTCCTCTCTCTCTTAGATGTAGAGCAAAGACTGGATGTAGATAAGAGAGTTTAGGACCCACAGAGTGAAATTTTCTCCATAGAGATGAGGAGATGACCATGACTAGAAATTTTGAGGAACTGATACATGGTGAGGCTTATAGTTTAACATTTTGGATTTTAATGGATGATTATAAATTGTGATGCTGTACTTAAAATTGTGGGTGTTGTGTTGGTATCGAGTTCAGTACACAGGAGACCTGTGTCTGTAACTATGAACTTGTATAACTGCATGACCTTTACAATCTCTGACTTCTTATGTTTAGTGATGATTATAACATTTAACAAGGTCAAGGGATGTGGAATTGAATAAAATAATACATGTGAAGAACACAGCATACAGGTGATGCAGAAAAAATTGTCCAGTGAACAGCAGGTCTCAGAGTGCTTTGTTGTGAGGGGTAGTGACTTGGTGCTTTGATAACATTAAATCTAATGAAATAAGACCCCTTGTTGATTTTTTTATATTCAAGGTAAACTCAAACACTTAGAAACACATCAAATGTATTGTGTGTTTGTGTGTGTGTGAGGGGGGGGACTTACTATTTATTGGGTACTTCAAATGAAAAACATACAATATTGTTCTAAATATGTAGATCTTTATTTGTACTTTGTAATTGTTTCTATTATCTATTATTGATAGATGCATGATGATTGTAGATATTTATGGGAACAGTTTGATCAGCTGAAGGTAATTGGCATTGTCTTTCAACTGGAACATTTATCTTTTATTTGACTTGGAAAATTAAAAAATCATCTCTACAAGCTTTTAAGAAATAAGCAATTAATTGATTTCAATTCTGGCCACGATAATGTGCTGTTCTTCCTATTCAGAGGCACCGCTCTACCAATTAACCATGCTCTATTCTTTCCACCCCACTTTTCCCAGCCTCAAGGAAATAGAATTTTACACTCTACTACTTTGAGATTTATTCTTTTAGCTTCCACATATAAGTGACAACAGGTGGCAACTCTCTATGACTGACTTTTTTCTAGTGCATATCATTGTGCTAGATGTCTGACAGTATGTTTTTCTGAGTATTCTCATTTATCATTTGCTTGCTATTTTTTGCACCACTCTGATGTTTTAGACTAAAGTGGTGTTTTTCAGATGCTGCAGAAATAATACTGACAATAGTATGCTAAACATAAATCTTGCAGGAAAAGTCAGTTTCATTGATATAGAACATGACATTCCCTATTTCCACAACACACTACCAAAAAGCACAGGGAAAAACATCAAGGCTAAAAATGAGTGACTAAACCACAAAATGGAACCTTAGATTTTAACTTTTTTTTTTTTTTTTTTTAAGCATAATTATGTGCATTTGATGTCATAAGTAACACTGGGTTCTGGCCTCTGAATTGTTCAGAAAAATCTAAGTGGCTAAGAACTGAACTGCTTTAGTGCTTGCTGTTGTGGTTTTGTCACTATCTTAAAATGAGCTAAACCATTGAGACAACAAAAAAGAAGGCTCAGACATTCATTTGGAAGTGCCGCAGTGGAAACAAATAATTCTTTCTCTCAAATTCTGGATGCATATTTTATGAGTGTATATGTATATATGTAATTTGCAAATATCCATCTGAAATATATGCTCTCTCTTTATATATATAACATATATATATAGAGAGAAAAGCATCAGAGCAACATTGACACAAAAAATATCTGAAATCTGAGAGAATTTATTTCTGAATTATTAGCCTGAATCAAAAATATTGTTGATTTTAATAAATTATAGGGAAGGTAATACAAATAGGATTTTATGTTTTAATTTGCAATAACTATTTAGAAAAAAATGTATGCAAATGTGACTGATATGCACACACACACACACACATACATAAATGCATCTGAAAGTTACTGCTTGAAATATGATTATAAAAAACTACTTATGATGTCATCTTTACTTCTAATCCTTATTTTAGGTTTGAATGTTATGTACATGTTTGAAAGTCAAATAAGAAATTAGAAATCCAAAGCACCAGAGCCTGACCCAGGCAGGTTAAGCCTGGTGCCACCTGATCTACAGTCCCAACTCAATCAGGCCTAGCCTTGTGCACATCTACAGCACCAGCCCACCCCAAGTGGACTCAGCACCCATGCCCTGTGACTCCCCATCTAACAACACTTTGGGATGCCTCTGTGTTGGGGGCTATGCCATGCAGACTGTGCCAGGACGGTGCCTGGCAGCCAGCCAGAGGTTGCTTTGATTACATCAGTGGTGAGGAGGTTCATTAACATAAGCACACCCAGATGATTTGTCATTGGCCGTATCCAATTAAGTCCATGCACACAACACGTGCACAGGTGTTCCCAAGTGCTCCTGATCGTGCCTGTTCATTTTAACCTGTACCATGATTGGGCAGCTAGCTCCTCGCCTAATCTTTGCATAATTGGCATCAGCCCTACCTTTCACCTCCTGGAGGGGATATAAGCCGGCTCTCCTTGAGTGCCGGGGTTCGAGGTTCCAGGCCCCAGGTTCGAGGTTGGAGGTTCCAGGTTTGAGGTTCCAGTTCCCGTGTTTTCTGATTCATCAAAAAACCATTCTGAATTCAAGAGCCTCACTACTCTTTTGTCCCCTGCACCAAATTGACTCCACTGGACAGCGTCACCTCTGCCCCTATCCTAAGTTATTTCTAACATGGCTGCCACCATCTTTAGTGTGGGCAACTCTCATCCTGCAACACCTGCTAGAGACTAGAAGGTAATTATCTAGTATCTCTCATGCATTAGCTACTGAAGACTGGGAGGTTTGAGTAGTATATTACAGTTTTGCTGTGTTTTTTTTTATTTTTTCACTCTATTTTTCTCTTATTTATATATTTTTGGAGTGTCTTTCTCGCATTTCTAATGCTAACATTCAACTTTTTGAATCCACTTTTGGTCTTCCTATGATCTAGTACCTCTATGTAGTCCCTTCTTATCTCATTAACATTACACCCTACACCCCTCCCCATCCCCTTTGTCCACCATTAGAAATTGTAGACCTTATTGCAAACCTATTGTTTATGCTGTAGATAATAATTTAACTCATCATTTCTCTTTATTACGACAATATTGTTAATATCTTCATGAGGTTATTTGTTTAAAGCTGCATATTGTTTGTATATGGTGCTGTTAATATTGATCTCCTCCTAAAAAGGAGAGGTATTGGAAATCTGCAAGGACACTATAAACCTATAGGGGGAAACTATAATACCTCAGATCCACACTGCTAAAGGGGAAGATAAATAAACAACATGAAAAAGCAAGGGAAAAAATTGCCCCACACAAACCAAGATGCATTATTAATAGATCCATGAACAGCATGGTAGAATAAATGTCAGAAAAGAAGATCAGAATGTACATAATTAAAATGATCCATGAAGTGAAAACTCAATAGAAAGCATTACCAAAACACTAGATCACTTGGAAGACATAACATCAGACAAGACAAAGTAATCTTGAGAATAAAGTTGACCACACAGAGAAAATGGTAAGAAATTATGAGCAGAACCTCCAAGAATGAGAGGGAAATATGAAAAGACCAAATTTAAGAGTTATCAGGATTGAGGAAGGCACAGAAATGCAAACCAAAGGAATGAATAATCTATTTAATGAAATAATATCAGAAAATTTCACAAAACTGAAAAATGAAATGGAAAATCAAATACAAGAGGCTGATAGGAAACCAAATGCACAAAATTAAAATAGATTCACACCAAGGCACATTATAATGAAAATGCCCAAAATACAAAACAAAGATAGAATCTTAAAAGCCATGAGAGGAAGGTATCATATTACATATAGGTGGAAACCAATACATAGATCAGCAGATTTCTCATCCCAGAACCTAAAAGGTAGGAGGGCCTGGAACAACATATTTCAAGCTCTGAAAACATGGTTGCCAACCAAGAATCTTCTACTCAGCAAAACTACTTCAGATTTAATGATGAAATAAAATTCTTCCATGATAAACAAAAGTTAAAAGAATTTACAAATAGAAAGCCTGCACTCCAGAACATTCTCAGAAAAATATTTCCTTGGAGAAAATGAAAAATAACAATGAAAGTCACTAAAGGGGGAGGGACTGTACTAAAGGAAAAGCCAATCAAAGGAGAAGCCAAGTCAACTTAAAAACAAAAATAAGACCAAATGACCAGGAATACAAATCATATCTCAATAATAGCCCTGAATGTTAATGCTCTAAACTTATCCATCAAAAGGCATAGATTGGCAGATTGGATAAAAAAAAAAAAAAAGACCCAATAATATGCTGCCTTCAAGAGACAATAGAAAAGGACATCCACAGACTAAAGGTGAAAGGATGGGAAAAAAACGTTCTATGCACACTGACTCAGTAAAAAAGCAGGGATTTCCATTTTAATATCAGATAAAGTGGACTTCAAACCAAAATTATTCAGAAGAGATAAGGAAGAACATTTCATATTGCTTAAGGGAAACATAAATCAAGACATAACAATCATAAATATTTATGCCCCCATATGTGGAGCATTTATGTAAGTTAAACAAACCCTTCTCAGTTTCAGGAATAAACAGACCACAACACAATAATACTAGGTGACTTTAACACACCTCTCTCACTACTGGACAGATATTCCAAACAAAAGTTGAACAAAGAAACCACAGAATTCAATAAAACAATCAAGAATTTAGATTCAACAGACATATATAGAATATTCCATCCATCAATGAGCAATACATTTGCTTCCCAGTAGCACATAGATACTTCTCTAAAATAGAACATATGTTGTGCCACAAAGCTACTCATAGCAAATACAAAACAAAACAAAAATAAATTAGAGAGTCTACCTTGTATTCTATCAGATCATAATAGAATGAAATTAGAAATCTACAATAAAATAAAAAATAGAAACTACACCAACACTTAGAGAAAAAATAATATGCTGTTGGATGATGCATGGATAGCAGAACACATCAGGGAGGAGATAAAAATAATTCTTAGAGGAAAATGAGAACAATGACGCATATGACATATCAAAATCTCTGAGACACTATGAAAGCAGTAGTAAGAAGAAAACTCATTGAATGAAAAGCATTCAAGAAAAGAATTAAAAGTCAACAAATAAATGACCAAAATTACATCTCAAAGTCCTAGAAAAAAACAGATCAACACCAAAGATAGTAGAAGACATTAAATAATTAAAATCAGAGTCAAAATCAATGAAATTGAAACAAAATAAAGAATTCAGAACATTAACAAAACAAAAAGTTGGTTCTTTGAAAAAATAAACAAAATTGATAAACCCTTAGTCACACTAACAGAGAGGAGAGAAAACTTGAAGTACTAAAGTTCATGAAGAAAAAAGAAAAATCAAAACAGACACTACTGAGATATAAAACAAAATTAGAAACTATTTTGAAAATCTATACTCTAACAAAACAGAAAATCTTGAAGACCATTGGCCAGCATGTAGAGACATATAATCCAAACAAACTGAATCAGGAAGACATACACAATTTAAACAGATCAATTTCAAGCAATGAAGTAGAAGCCATCAAAAACCTACCAACCAAGAAAAGATTGGGATCAGATGGATTCTCAGTCATTCTATAAGACCTTCAGAGGAGAATTAATTTCAATACTCCTTAAAGTATTCCATGAAAAAGAAAAGGAGAGAACCCTTTCAAACTCATTCTATGTAGGTGGTATCACCTTGATACCAAATGTAGACAAAGACACATCAGAGAAAGAAAACTTCAGACCGATCTCTTTGATGAACATAGATGCAAAAATTCTTAACAAAATTCTGGCAAATCACATACAAAAACATATTAAGAAGATAGTGTACCAGGATCAAGTTCGGTTCAACATCTGGAAATCAATAAATGTAATTCACTGCATCAAGAGACTTATTGTTAAGAATCGTATGATTATTTCAATAGATGCGGAAAAAGCATTTGATAAAACACAGCACCCCTTCATGCTCAAAACACTAGAAAACATAGGAATAGTAGGAATATACTTCAACATTGTAAAGGCTATCTTTGCTAAACCCATGGCCAATATCATTCTAAATGGAGAAAATCTGAAAGAATTCCCTCTAAAAACTAAAATGAGGCAGGGATGCCCTCTTTCATCACTTCTATTCAACATCATCCTTGAAAGTCTAGCCAGAGCAATTAGACCAAAGAAATTAAAGGTATATGAATAGCAAAAGAAGAACTCAAATTATCAGTATTTGCCAGTGAGATGATTCTATATTTAGAGGATCCAAAATGTTCCACCAGAAAACTTCTAGAACTAATAAATTAATTCAGCAAAGTAGCAGGATGTAAAACCAACACTCAGAATTCTAATACATTTCTGTTAATAAGTGATGAATCCTCTGAAAGAGAAACTAGGAAAACTACTCCATTCACAATAGCCTCTAAAATAATAAAATAATCAATCTAACAAAAGAGGTAAAAACCTTTATGATAAAAACTAGAGAACACAAAAGAAATAAACTAAAGAAAACCGTAGAAGATGCAAAGATCTTCCATGTTCTTGGATAAGCAGAATTAATATTATCAAATGGCCATATTACCAAAAGTGCTATACAGATTCAATGCAATTTCAATTAAAATTCCAATTATGTATCACATAGAAATGGAGAAAGCAATCATGAAATTCATTTGGAAGAATAAGAGGCCCAGAATTGCTAAAGCAATCCTTAGCAAGAAGAGTGAAGCAGGTGGTATCACAATACCACACCTTAAACTATACTACAGAGCAACAGTGACTAAAATGGCATGGTATTGGCAGCAAAATAGACAGGTAGACCAATGTTATGGAATAGAGAACACAGAGACAATTGCTTCATTGTCTAGTATGAGATAACTAGACAAAGGTGCCAAAAACATACAAGGGAGAAAAAAATAGCCTCTTCAACATATGGTGCTGGGAAAACTGGAAATCCATCATTAGCAAAATGAAATTAAACCCTTATCTCTTACCTTGCACAATACCCAACTCAAAATGGATCAAGGACCTAGAAATTAAACCAGAGACCCTGCACCTAATAGAAGAAAAAGTAGGTTAAAATCCTCATTATCTTCTTTTATAAGACTCCCAAAGCACAAGAAATAAAAGCACAAATCCATAAATGGGATGGATCCAAACTAAAAAGCTATTTTTCAACAAAGGAAACAATAACATGAAGAGAGAGCCTATGTAGTGGGGGAAAATCTTTACCACATGCAAGTCAGAGAGAGCATTAATCTCCAGAATTTATAAAGAACATGAAAAATATGACACCCAAAATACAATGAATCCAGTCAATAAATGGGCTAAGGATCTGGGCGGACACTTCAGAGAAGAAGATATACAAATAATCAACAGATATATTAAAAAATATTCAACAGTTTTAGTAATTATAGAAATGCAAGTCAAAATTACCCTCAGATTTCATCTCACCCCAATTAGAATGGCTATTATCAAGAATACAAGCAACAATAGGTGTTGGTGAAGATGTGGGGAAAAAGGTACACTCATAAATTGCTGGTGGGATTGTAAATTGGTGCAGCCACTCTGGAAAGCAGTATGGAGATTCCTCAGAAAACCTGTAATGGACTCATTATTTGAACCAGCTATCCCACTCCTTCATTTATACACAAAGGACCTACAATCAGCATACCAGAGTAATGCAGCCACATCAATGTATATAGCAACTCAATTCACAATTGCTAGATTGTGGAACCCACCGAGATGCCCTTCAATAGATGAATGGATAAAGAAACTGTGGTATATATACACAACGGAATATTGCTCAGCCATAAAGAGGAATAAAATTATGACATTTGCAGGAAAATGGATGGAGCTGGATAACATCAGGCTAAGTAAAAATAAACCAATCCTAAAAAACTAAACTTCACAGATTAGCACAGCTTTTATCCAGGAATGAGTGACACCTCTGAGGGACCCACTTTCCTTGTTGAAAATGAGCCATCAGTCCAAGGGGGAGTCTATGTTTACATAGGTGACACTGAGAGGTGACTTAATTACTGAGCTTGTTGGTTTTGGGAACTTAGAAATTTGGGGTCTGTTTTTGGGTGAGAAGGGGTTGTCTAGGTCAGTGATCAGTTTGGGCACTCAGGAAACAGGTTTGTGAGAATTTGAAAATTTGTTTTTACTGGTCTGTATTTTTACTTGGAGAAGAATGGAGTGGGGCTGGGGTAATAGCTCAGTGGTAGCATGCTTGCCTAGTCTGTATGAAGCATTGGGCTCAATTTTCAGCACCACATGTAAATTAGTGAAATAAACATCCATCAACAACTGAAAGAAATTTTTTAAAAAATGAATGAAGGGTCTTGGGTCAGTGTTTAGTTCTTATCTCTCTCCCTTTAGGGTCCCATTGTACTATCACTGAGAAAGGATTTGTTTGGGAATGGATTAATGCTTTGGCTTCCTTTCTAGGGATTGTTTTGTCACTGGGAAAGAATTAACTGGGAAAGGATCAATGCCATCCAGGTGCTGCTCTCTTCTCCACTCCCTCTTCCCAGGCCACACTGTTGTGCACTTTACCAGTTTCTATAACCAATAACCACCTTACATCAATAGGCTGTGGAGAGTAGACCAGGCAATTCCACAAGGTGGGTCGCCAATGAGAGTCTTTTATTTTAGTACAAAGGCAA
The DNA here is from genome assembly GCF_902686445.1 of Sciurus carolinensis. Lineage (NCBI taxonomy): Eukaryota > Metazoa > Chordata > Mammalia > Rodentia > Sciuridae > Sciurus > Sciurus carolinensis. The sequence continues at coordinate 25,619,553 of NC_062223.1, read as the reverse complement.
ATCCTGAGAAAACACACTACTTGTAACCCCAAAGGTCGAAGCTACAGGTGTACTGAGTACACTTTCCCCACACCCCCACAGAGGGAATAGAACCTAGAAAAATTAAGTGTAAAGGCAGATTTTCTAGAGTATGAGTTACAGTTTACTTGGTGATTTTTATTTTCCTGACTTAGTGTACCTAAATGTGAACCTTTTATTTGAGTATTTATCAATAAAGTAATGATTCAAATTTAGAAATATATTTGGTAGTCCTGTCTATGTTTTTGTTAGTCTCAGGTTGTCAAGTGTCAGGGCGATCAATTTATTAACAATAAAATATTAAAGTCTCCCTTGACAAATCAACACTGGTGACATGCCAGTGAATTATTGTGGGAAAAATCATCTTTTTTTTTTCCTTTCTTTAATTTTACATGCCACCAACAATGTAGAAGAGTATATGATATTAGTTTTTATAATAGTCATGCAAAATATACATGCAATTTCATTGATCACCCATGAAAAACCCATGAAAAAGTAAATTGTGAGTCTAAAACATCATCTGGACTATGTGTGTATTCAACAGCCCAGGACTGTGACAGGACTTAGGCATGTGACAGGGCTCAGGCATGTGTTTGCCTTTCTTCACATTAGCCATTCCTCAAAGCAGAGGTAACTTCTTCATGTACTCTGCCTTCCAAAGTCCTGTTATTTAAGTTAATTTATTCCTAAGAACTAGCTCAAGAAGTATGGATCTGCTAGATTGGGTCCATTGCTTTATAAGTCTGTGAAGCCAAGATTTGAAATGCAGCTATAAAGTGAAACACAATTACTATTCTTTCCAGATTGTACTGACTAACACTAATTCATATTTGATGCATCATACAATCAAACTCAAACATGTTTTTATTATTTTAATGCTCAACATTTCATTGTGGACTCTGTAGATATATACAAGGGGAAAATCCACAAACATTCAGTAGAGGAACAGATAACTATTAAAGGCATCTACCCAACATTTGTCATTCCCACTGGTTTGGTGAACAGAGTAGATCAAAATTCTCTTCAAAATGACTGCTGCTTTCACTTTCCACTTTCTTTTCTGTGTAAATTGTCTTAGGCATGATGAAGCACATTCCAGCATTTTTAGCTTTCAGGCAACCTAACTGTTGTGCTAACACTAAGTTCACCTGGTACAGTTTCTATAGTTGTTCAAAGAGTTTTCAGAAAAACAGTTTGTTAATGTAAAAAGTGTGAGTTTAGAAAAATGTCTCCAGATATCTGAAAGAAGACAATCTGGGACAAGATCTTAATTTTAAAAATTATTCAGAAATGACATTTCATGAAATCATGTCAGATACATTCTTTACTTCCTTCACCACCTTGCAATAGTTCTCTTTCCCAAACTACTCTGTGGCTACCATGGATCATTGCTCACTCTTGTACTGTGGGTATTACTGTGTCTGATTCCCAAATTTTCTTTCTTGTGTGACCCTGAGTAAAAAAGTCATTATTTTTCCTTTAACTCTGACTCCTACCCCTATTCTCTAAACTTTTAAATAATTTTCTCACCATTATTTTTAAAATATGCATATATATACTGAGATTCTCTTTGGGCCATCCTGAAGATTGCATCCATTTTTATTAGTCGAGAAATTTCATGAACATGTTAGTTGTTTCCTCTCTTAATTGTCTATGGTTTCTTTGATTTATATTGGCTCTACTTGGATGGTTGGAATTTGGGGCTTTGTGTGGCATGTGGGGTAGTACACTAGGGTGTCATTTCATGGTGTTTGAAACCTCAGGATCTCATCCTGGATCTCTGATATCTCCCTACAAAACTCAATCACCCATTTTAACCTGAGCTGGGCAGAGCAGTTATATTATAAAATAGTATAAATGCAGTGTGTTAAAGCAAAAGCGAGAGAATGATTCATATAGAGATTATATGATTCAATTCATATACACATACATTTTTTAGTTTTAATATATTGTGAGATATTTTAAATAAATAATGTTGAAGTAAAAATGAGAGAATAATACCTTAGAGATTATATGATTCAATATATATGCACATATTTTAATAGTTGACAACAATAGCAAGTAAGTTACTTGCCTGGTACAATCTGGGACAACTTTTCTGAGGACCTGGATATTCAAGCTGGTGCTGTGTCCACAGTAGAAATGGAGAGTGGAGGTGAGAGCAGAGGAATGGTTGATGGTGTAAGACATGGAGAAATCAGGGAATGTGTTGAGAAGGGACAGCAGTGGTTAGCCTGGAACAAGAATGAGCTCAAACCCTAGGAGAACAAGTGAAAGGCAGATGGTACAGGGAGCTTTGAAAGTCATGGTGAGCATCTCAACCAGTGCATCTAAAAACCATAATAATTATTTAATTGTGTTCATGAATCATATTTTAACTGCCTTCTTTTACTTTTCAAGGAATAAAAAGAAAGTAGAAAACTGGGAATGGTTGGAAAAAGTGAGGAGAATTGGTATTACCTGAATTTTCTCTTTCTCTAGAGAAATAAAATATGCATGTCAATAAAAGCCTGTAAGGATCTACTTGAAGGATTGTAGGATTGACCATTATTATACTGGGACTTATGACATATCAGCATGAATATTTGGTCTGTAAGCTCCAATGACTTTCACCATGAAAACCAAAGGTATCTCAACGAAAGTGAGAGAGATTTTTGTCTGCCATTAAACTGTGTGCAACATTTTATATGGAATTTATGAGTAACAAATACTGTGAAAACTTGTTTTCTATATCTGATAATATAAGATGATCATCTTAAAGCTAAGGAAAGATGTGTAGTGTTTTTATACCTACAGATAATAGTTGATAGTAAACTATTCTGAGCCTTGAATGAGAAAAAAATTGGCAAGTTCAAAGTCACTGATAGATGGTACCTGATAAGCCCTCATTCCAGTCTTTAATTTATGGAGACAACCATGAGTCAACTTGTATATTTTTCCCTGCATTACTAAGTGTAGGGAACAAAAGGATGGATGTCTTCCATGGGCATCTGGCATCTGAAAAGGGTTAGGATCTTCATTATGGATGATTTCTAAATCCAATTGTGTGTAACTGAGGTAGAGAGAGAGAAAAAGAGAACAAATTTAAATAATTCTATGTGATTTTTCTATTTTGATGATGATTTAATCTTGAAAAGCTGCTATCATTTTTTTATGCCTCAAATTTTATACATGCTTAATAAAAAGTTATCCAAATTTCATAACCTCACTTTTGTGGCTGACCTGGATACTTGTTTCTAGGTTTTGTTATTGTTTTATTTTTTTTTTTTTTTGACTATGATATTGGAATCTGGATAACTGGAAATTTCACACCGATCTTTTGACCAAAAAAGCATTTTCCTTTTCATTTCCATTATAGTTTGGTTTCATTTTTCCCATTCCAAATGTCTTCACTCCTCTGATTTTCCATATCCCTAGATACAAGTCTTTTGTAAGATCTATTTTATTGTTATTTTTATTTGTACCAATATTGAAAATACCATGCACTTTTAATATTTTTTTAAAAATTTTCTTAAAGTAATTTTAATCTGTCATTCATACATTCTCATCTTTGTGAAAATAAACTAGTAGAATCTAAGGTAAAAATATAACTATGTCACTCAGCAAAGGAACTTTGTGTTTTATAGCACTTGACCAGGCATCTGCATTACAGGTAAGTGAAAAACTGAAATCAGTATTTTGAATAATAAAATTTTCCTCCTGGAAAGCCAGGGCTAACAATCACAATGAATGTAATTTCCCCAGTTATACACTACCCATGGCCATGACTTCTCTATACTTTGTGCACATTGAATTATCTAGTCATGCTAGCATCCCTTATAGGTATGTTTTAGATTCATTTATGTTCTACAGGTGAAGATCAAGGGACTGGTTGAGTGACAGGTCCCTGGTGGGCAGTGGGGTGTGGTTTGACAGGAGACAGTGTGGCTTCAGACTATGTACTGATTACTGAGTTAACATACTTCACAGTCTGGTTGCATCTGTGTGTTTCAGAATCTAGTTGAGAATTTAACTATCTGAATTGAAGTTTGCATAATTTTAAATTATCTGACCACTCTCTCCTCCTGCTGATTTCAGTGTGTGGCTGCAGGGTTGTGGACACAGTCAACAAATATCACATTATTGAATGCAGTGATTAAGTCCATACACTGTGAATGTGATGGTCTTTTAGTGTCTCAACCTTTCTCATTAATCAGTTTAATTTTGCACTTTTTGTGGAGTGTGATTAGATATAAAACTTGATAAGATGAAATATTTAGATACCAGAAAAATGGAAAATTGTTGGTGAGGGTCCTTCTGAGGAGGATGAAGGAGCTATGTCCAAGTTTTCCCCAAACATCCTTTTAAATGCTATGTTCCTTCACATTAACCACATCTGCCATACTATCTTCTAAATAAATGAAAAAAGTTCCTTCAATCTCTTCTATAAATTTTTGTTTTAAAAATTATAAGATCAGTTTGAGAGAAATGTAACATTTCAGATAATGCATTCTTCTTTATTTTTCTTTAATAAGTACTCCTTCCTATAATACATGTTTTCCATACAGACTGGTGGATGGATGGTTTATCACATAACTCTCATTTTATATTTAGTAGATGCACAAGCTTTTGGTCTGAATCCTGCAAGAGACAGTAGATACTGTGCCCAAATACCCAGTGCCCTATTCCTGAGTAACATGGGAAATGAAGAACCTGCAGATAGAAACCCAAGAGCATTAGGACAAGAAAACAAAACAAACAGAATCTCTAATTGCTTGGGATAAAAGATTTGCCAATACTTGAAAAAGTGGAAAAACCAAACAAAATTGTGTCTTGGCACATGATGCTGATGAATAATTTCTCTCTGGGGAGAACCAGATGGTAAGTCTACAGGTACATGACTTATGACCTAAGGCTCTTTAAAGTCCAGATGGAAATCAGGAGGAACATTTGCTTCTGATGTTTCTTTGTTCCTGATTCTGTTTTCAGGGAGCAGTGGGGACATTGGACTGTCAGAGAGGCTCTTACTCTGTATCCAAGGTGTTGAGCAAAGATTGGACATAGACATCGCTGTTTGGGGAGCCCAAGAAAATTTTTCTCCATAGAGAACAGGAGAGGCCATCACTAGAATTTTCAAGGAGCTGATATATGGTGAGATTTATAGTTTAACTTTTTGGATTTTCATGGATGATTTCAAGTTGTGATGCAGTGCTTAAAATTTTGTGTCATGTGGGAGAGCTGAGCCCTGTGCACAGAATGGATCTGACAGCAACTGTGCGCTTGGTATAACTGCATGACCTTTATGACCTTAGGATTCTCATGTTGAATGAAGATTATAAGATTACCAAGGTCAAGGAATGTGGAAGTCAATAAAATAATACATGTGGAACAGACAGTGCATAGTTGACACAGAATGAGTATCCAATGAGCAGCAGTTCTTAGAGTGCATTGTTTTGGTGGGAGAGTTTTGGTGCACTGATAGCATCAAGCCTAATGAAATAAGACCCATTTTCTGATTTTTATCTTCAAGGCAAATCCAAACACTTCTGAACACATCAAATATATATGTTTTGAGAGTAGTGGGGAAAAATTTCTATTTCATTGAGTGCAACACCCAATAATATGAAAGATCTCTTCAAATATATAGATCTTTTTATAACTTTTAATTAACTTTACTTACTATATATTTTTAAAGGACACATGATGATTGTGCATATTTATGGGAACAGTTTTGTCAGATCAAGGTAAATGGCAGTATCTGTCACCACAAACATTTATCATTCTTTGACTTGGAAAATATAAAATCATCTCCCAGCATTTTAGAAATATACAATTCATTGGTTTAAACCCTGGTTATGCTAAGGTAGAAACTATGCTGCCTATCCTAGGACACCACTGCACCAGTTAACCATACTCCATTCTCCTGCCGCACTTTCCACAGCCTCTGGGAACCATTATTCTACTCTCTACTCTGTGAGATCTGCTCTTTTTAGCTTCCACATATAGTGACAACAGGTCATTTGTTTGCACCATTGTGATGGTTTAGAATAAAAAGTGGTGTTTTGGATGCTGTACAAATACTGACATTTTAATATGGTAAACAAAAGTCTTAGAGGATCAATCACAGATTCATTGATAAAGAATGTAATATTCACTATTTCCACAACAACACACTACTAAAAAGAACAGGGAAGAACATTAAAGCTAAAAAAGAGTTACTAATCTACAGAAAGGAGTCTTTAGAATCCAACCCTCTCTGATGAATTGTCCCTATGGGCATTTGCTGTCACAAATAGCATTAGGGTGTTGCTTTAGAATTGTTCAGAAAAATCTAAGTGACTAAGCTCTGAACTGCTTTATTGTTTACAGTTGTGTCTTTGTCTCTACCTTAAAATGAGTTAAAGCATTGACACAACAGAAAAGAAGTCTCAGGCATTCATCTGGAAACACACCAGTGGAAACGAATAATTTTCTACTCAAATTTCAGAAGCATATCATACACACACACACACACATACCCACATCATAGATATACATATATCTGAAAATGTCTGAAATGTTATGCACATATAAGTTTCAACATTTAGAAAAACATTAAAGCAACATTGAGGGGCAAAAAAAAGATCTTTAATCTTAGGGAACTTATCTTTTGTTGCTGAATAATAACCTGGATCAAAAATATGGTTAAAACTATCTACAAGTAAATACCAGAAAGATCAGTAGAATAGCGAAAAGGAATGGGGGAGGGAGGGGGTGAAGGAAAGGGGAAGTACTTGGGACTGAATTAACAGTAAATTTCACTCCATGCTTTTATATTTATCTCAAAATGAATCAAATGGTTGCATATAACTTAAAGAAACCAAAAAAAAAAAAAAAAAAAAGTTTTGGTTTACTTAAAGAAATAACAGGGAGGCTAATTTTAAATAGGATTTTACTCTTTCAATTTGCAATAACAATATTTATAACAATGTATGCAAATAAGACTGATATGCCCATGTATGTACATGTAAATGCATATGAAATTTATTACTTGATATAAAATTACTTAATAGTACTTTGATGACAAACTTACTATAAATCTCTCTTTTAGGTTTGAATGTCATATATATATATATATATATATATATATATACACTTTTTTGAAAGTTAATGAAGAAATTTTATTTCTTCCTGAATCACGCTAAAAATAGTTTTGCTAATAAAATTAACAGGAAGAAAACAGTACACAGTGTGCATAGTTGTGCAAAAGGAAGCAAACTTCTTTTGGTCACCACCCCAGGAGATATGCAACCCCCACAGTTCATGCAGTTCATGTCAGTAGGGGTCCTCAGCAACTTCAGGTGCAGCTAGAACATATTGAAGGATATGACTATTGTGAAAGAAAAGACAACAGAATGTTCTAGGACAAATAAAGACTCATTAAACTTCTATCAGTAGGCAAATGTGAATTTAAAACTCATACCAGTAAATGCATCAAGGGTGGGGTGGGGTGGGTCTATGGTAGGGCCATTAGTGGAAAGCTTACAAGAAGTCACAATTTTAATTAAAGATTCCTTATTATGGTAGTGTGTAGATTCCATCTTTGTAAATTAATTTTCCTCAAACCTCACATCCTCTTTCTGAACTGTTCTGGTAATGGAGTCTTGTGTGGTGTTTGTTAATTATTCTATTATAAATATTCTCATCATAGTAACCAAATATTTATTGCAAATTAAAAGACTATACCATTGTAATATTTTATTTTCCAGATGATGAAACTCTATTTAAAGTATTAATATAAATGGAGGAGAGTTATTAAAATGTTTTTATTTTTTTCTTAATATTTTGCAAATTGTTTTACCTCTTATTTTCTTAAATCATTAGTTATAATTTTATTCATTACATCAAATGATAATGCAGTGGTCTGATTTAAACAGACATATTTTTCATTGACTATCTTAGCTGTTTTTGTTTCTTATGATACTTTACACTGTCCATTATAAAAGTTCCCCATGTTATTTCATTTTCATTATGTACTCTCAGGGTTTGGATAATTAGTAGAAAGAATACAAACAGAATTATGATACTGAAAGTATTTGTCAATTTGTTTTCAAAAGGATTACACTTAAAAAGAATTTTTATTACAATTGATAACCTTGTGATTCATTCAGTCCTTTTCTTCACTTTGTTTATGTTTGTGCTGCTGAAAAATGGTGACATCAGTATTTCTTATATTCCTTCTGACTTCCACTGAGAACCCCATGTTCATAATTCCTCTGTTTCTAGCACTGTGCTCAGGCAGCTTGAGGCACAGGGCTTTGTCTAATGGCCCAGTGCCATTAGACAGAGGCTAGAATTGTAGATATTTAACAGCAGAAATCTATCACTGTTTTTCTATTAACTTTTATTTTGGAATAATTTTAGATTAACCAAAAAGTTTCATAAAGTTTCTGTAAAATTCCTGTAGAATTGTCAATTAGCTTTAATACTATTGGTTTATATTATTATGGGTATATTTGTCAATGTATGAAATGAACATAGGTACATTTTTATAAGTAAATTGCATATTTTACTCATATTTCAATAATTTTGCCACTATTGTCCTTTAACTATCTCAGGATTCAATGCAAGACAACTGATTAAGATAATTAGCATTTAATGATTTAAAATTCTTAAACCTTGTGATCATGAACCATAAGACACAGCATATTCTCCACGTCAGATATTTAACAGTAATTTCGAGAATTACTTTCATTTGGGAATAAAGGGATTGTTTCATTTACATTCAGCAACATTTTAGTTATGCAGTGGTATTGCTCTTGACCATCCAGAAAAGAGAAGTGGAGAGATAAGATGTCTGTAATTATTAGATTAATTTAGGATCCTGTCTTCACCTTCCCACTCCATTTGGTTTTCTTTCACAGTGATGCATCTGAAGGAGGCATGGACACAGGTGGATCTGAGTACACAATAACATAATCAGGGGTTACTAGGGACATTCAAAATGCAATGCATTTCAAAATGTTATTTCTTCCTGCTAATAAACACCTGTGTTATTATGTTTATGACTTTATCTAACTTGCACAAGAAGCCTATTTATAGACATTAAATCCTAAGTAGAAGTATAAGCAGAACTTTAGAGAATTTTAAGTAACCTGATCCATGCCATAGAACAAACAGAAGGATCTGGATTTGAACCCAGGTTTACACTATCTGGCACAGATGTTCTCACTCATTTCCTTTCTTTGACCTTCCTGCTTTGGTCCTAGGGCAAGATGAACACTGCTGGATGACGTACTACTCTTCTTAATTCTGTAACAAGTGGTTTCCAATGCATCCAAGAACATTCAGAGTTTGTTTTATATTGTTTTCTTTTATGTGACTGTAAAGTTAGAAGTATATACATTGGTCAGGAATGAACTAGAACACAATTAAAATGATGATTTTAAAGAAAACAAATAAATAAATATTAATTTACATAAATACATTGTAAAAATTTTTGTTTCTGCTTACTCTAAATGGGAATTGTAAAAGCAGTTGAGTTTAATTCTCATATAAATCCCCTTATACTTCAATTCATCTTTTTAAAATAAACATGTATACATATAAATATAGAAAAGTTTATATGGATACTCAAATATGCTATTTCATTGATACATTTCAGTTATACCTACAGATGAGGACACTTTCATTCATTCTTTGAAGATGTCTCCTCTCATCCTAGAGGCTCAGAAGGTTGAGGCAGGTGGATCACAAGTTCAAAACTGGCCTCAGTAACTTAGCAAGACCTTAAGCAACTTAGTGAGACTCTGTCTCAAAATGAAAAATAATAAGAGGATGGGGATGTATCTTAGTGGTTATGCACTACAAAGTTCAATTACAGGTAAAAAAGAAACAAAAAATAAAGAAACAAAAATCTCATAAATCATAAGCATATAACAACTTGGTGATGTGAGTCTTACTACTGAAACTATTTTCATGCAATTTTTTAATTCTACTTGTAGAGCTACATCACCAGTTTGACGTTGATCATTTCATAAGATCATGAAAAATCAAAGTTTCATAACAGAATTTGTCTTCATGGGGCTTTCACAGAATCCTACTATGCAGAAGATAGTATTCATTGTTTTTCTGATGGTCTACATTGCAACTGTTGTGGGCAACATGCTGATTGTAGTGACCATTCTCTGCAGCCCTGCCCTGCTGGGCTCCCCCATGTACTTCTTCTTGGCAGTCCTATCCTTTGTGGATGTGTGCTACTCCTCTGCTATCACACCAAAGATGGTTGTAGACTCCATTCATGAAAGAAAGACCATTACATTTGAAGGATGCATGATTCAACTTTTTGCTGAACACTTGTTTGGTGGAGCAGAGATGATTACCCTCACAGCCATGGCCTTTGACAACTATGTGGCCATTTGCGAGCCCTTGCACTACTCTTCCATCATGACCTGGAGGCTCTGTGGCATTCTGGTGCAGGTAGCCTGGACAGGGGGCTTCTTACATTCCATCATCCAGATTCTCTTCACTTTCCACCTGCCCTTCTGTGGGCCTAATGTCATTGATCATTTCATGTGTAATTTGTACCCATTACTGAAACTGGCCTGCACTGACACTCACATCCTAGGCCTTCTGGTGACAGTGGATTAATCTGCATCATCAATTTCTCTCTGTTGCTTGTCTCTTATGCTGTCATATTGTTCACCCTGAGGACACACAGTGCTGAAGGGAGGAGGAAAGCTCTGTCCACCTGTGGGTCTCACATTACTGTTGTGGTTTTGTTCTTTGTACCATGCATATTTATATATGCAAGGCCACCATCTGCCTTCTCTTTTGATAAAGAAGTAGAAATGTTTTACACTGTCTTGACTCCCTTGCTCAATCCTTTGGTTTATACTCTGAGGAATAAGGAAGTGAAAAATGCCATGAAGAAATGGTTGAAGAGACTTTTGGTGATTTCTGATTAAAAATTATATGTCACAGTACAAAAAAAATATAGAGAGTGTAAAGAAGTCATTAATTTGACACACACTTTTTGGTATATTCTTTATGGAAAGAGATTACATAATTCTAATAAGACATTATAGTGAGTGGGGGAGTAAAAATTAATATATTCTTCAATTTGACATCACCGTTTGACCCAGAGTTGCTTACTCAATCCTGTCACATCAAAAGTAAAGATAGTTCCATTTTATACTTTCTTAAATTTATTAAATATTGGAAGGGTTTTAACTTCGAAGATGGACTTCGAATCACATACTTTGAAGACTAAAAAAGTCTTGTGGAAGAAAATATAAGTAATTAGAATCTTTCAAGTGAAAAGAACATTTCCTCTGATACTGATGTCAGGGATTCTGGTGTAAAACATCAGGATTTAAGAATATCAAAGAGAAGAGATTCCAAGGCACCTGCATCATTTCACTTCATCCTAAATGTGGGTCCAGTATCACCTGCTAGAGTAGAATCACTTTTTCAATTTGAGAGATAAAATCTGATTGGTCTATTTTGCCTACGGGCATGGTCCCCTTGGGTCAGGTGACCACCTCCTACCAATCAGTTATTGTGGAGAAGTTTTAGCTATTCCACAAGGGAGTCAGCATTGAAGGTCTTTTATTGCATTACAATCAAGGTAACTCCTACACACCTCATTAGTAGCTACACTGGTCAAATCTGCAGGTGTAGTGAGCACACTTTCCCCCACCCCCACCAGAGGGAACAGAACCCAGAAGAACCAGATGTAAAAGCAGATTTTCAAAAGAGGTTTAACTTCAGTTTACTTGTTGATTTTCATTTCTGAGTTCATGTACCTAAGTGCAAATGATTCATTTGAGCAATTATCAATAAAGAAATCATTCCAGAGGCGCCCCTGCGGCACACCAGGCAATCCATCGCTCTACTGAGTGTGGGCTGAGGCGGGAGCCGGGGCCGATGGTGGGGGCGACATTCCCAAGAGTCTTTCTGTGACCCTTGAGCAGCGAGGGCGAAGTGAAGCTGACCAGGGCCGAAACCATGAACCGGAGTGTTCACAAGTCTCAGATCCTGCGCTTCTAGGACTGCAGCGCGGTGGCAAGAGCAAGTTTGGGGCGGAATTCTGAAGGTTTTCCTTGAACCTCCACAAGCCCAGGAAGTTTGAAGATTTCTACCAGCTGGTCGAGCACACCCACCACATCTCCAACACAGAGGTGATTGCTGGCTACGCAGACGTGCTTGGTGACCTGCTTCCCATCAACAGTGATGACAACTTCTGCAAGTCGGTCTCCAGCGCCAACCCCCTGCTCAGGGTCTTCATCCAGAAATGAAAAGAGGCAGACCACTACAGCTTCGGGGCTGGCACCCTGTCCAGGAAGAAGAAGCTGCTGGTGACGGTGAGGGACCAGGGCCTGAGCCGGCGTGCCCACCTGAACATTGGCCTGCCCCACGACTTCCGCCCTGTGTCCTCCATCATCGACGTGTACATCTTACCCAGACGCACCTGAGTGAGGCTCTGCAGGCACGGCTGCGAGAAGCCTCTGGGCTTCTATATCCGAGAGGCACCAGCGTGCGTGTCACCTCCCACGGGCTCCAGAAGGTTCTGGGCATCTTCATTTCCTGCATGGTCCTGGGGACTTGCAGAGAGCACGGGGCTGCTGGCAGCGAATGACGAAGTCCTGGAGGTGAACGGGATGGAGGTGGCGGGGAAGACATTGGACCAGGTCACCGACATGATGATGGCAAACAGTCACAACCTCATCATCACTGTCAAGTCTGCCACCGGCTGACCACGTCCTGCAGAACTTCCACCCTGATGAGATGGAGAGCAACGAGGAGGCCGACATTGTCATCAAGGGCACTTTGGAGCCTCAAAATGTCCCCAAGACTCAGGGCACACCTTCAGGCAGCCTCTCCCCACCTAGCAGCCTCACACACAGGCTGCCGCGGGACCTGGCTCTGCACGGGACGAGCGGGAGAGCAATGGCACATGCCCAGACTTTTCTGCTGCCTGAAGGCAGACCCCCGCTACCGCCTGGTCCTGCCACAGGGCGGAGTGGAAGAGTATGGGCGGGCCTTTACGCCCTAGACCCAGGCCGCGCGGCAAGTTCTGCCTGCCCCATGCAAAGGGCTGGGAGCCAGTGGCCCAGGAAGGCACCGTGATTTCAGACGGAAAACCCCCAGCAGGAAACTTGCTAAGGATGTATGCCACCCAGAACTAGGACCGTCGGTTGACGTGGTCCCTTCCTTGTTGGTCACTGGCACAGCCTCTTCTCTGTGTCAACTCTGCACTATTTCTACAGAATTTTGCCCAGAACTTAACAGACATGTGCACACCCCAGGCCAGGTCCCATGCAGGTTCCAGTGCTTCTGAAAGTGAAAGAACTGAGTGCAGAAATACTTAGTTTTTAAACTTTAAAAAACTTCATTTTTAAAACTAGGCTTTTAAGATAACTTCTTTAAATAGTGAAATTCACATTTCTAACTCAGCTCACGGACAAAGACACCCCTTTATTCTGTGCGAGGTTTCCCCTGATCTGCACAAGACCGCGACAAGAGGACCAAGACCGCAAGCCTGCTCTGGCCCAGCCGCAGCATTGGAGTCAGTCCAGAAGCCCGTGGGCACGTGAGAACCGTGCAGCTGTGGGTTGCCACAGTCGTTTCAGAAAGAAGGTGGCTGAGGGTGATGCCGGGACATCCAGGTGCGACTGAAAGCCGCCTGCGCCCATCTTATCCTGGGGCGGTTTTGGGGTGTTTCCTGCAGAGGTGGCGGACAGCAAGCCCCAGGCACCAGAGATGGGGTTATCTGCCCCCGCAGCAGCCAGCTCTCCCCGAACACCTGCTGACCTCCATTCCTACCGTGGTGGTCAGCGGCAGGGGTTCTCTTGCTTTTGACCACCAGCAAGTCACATGAACATTATGGTTTTGACAAATATTAAATTGTCACTTCCCTTTAAACTTTTAGAGGGTGATTCATGTTTGTTTCAATTATATTTTATTTGAAGTGTGTTTTCTGCATGAATCCAGTGTCAGGGAGAAAATATTACATTTATGCTATGAGAACAAACGTTGGCCAAGTAAGCCTCATGCAGAGTATTTTCCAGGTTTTCTAGGCATGAGCATGCGTGGTCCAGCACCACCTGCTGGCCAGTGGCAGGACCGTCCTGATCCCTGAAGGTCAGAGATATTTAGTGCAGCCCAGTTGCCTTTCTCCCAAATTCATTAAGTGTAAAGAAATTTATTTTCCTTTTGGAAGTTATATTTTGGGCAGAGTAGCCTTTGCTGAGTTGCTTCCTGCCTGTGTCTGTTTCTCGTTTTGTGCAAGGGGCCACAGCACACCTCCTGAGTACAGGACAGAGAGAGGCACCCCTGGGGGGAGTCCAGGCCCCAAGACACTCAGAGCTGAAGCAGGGGAGGTGCTGGTCAGTGATGGAATGCCCACAAGTGTCACCAGGACGTGCGTTTTCCCATGGTCTATATTGATAGTAGTGTCAGCGGAATAACTGTGCCGGCTACCAAGAAGAGAAGCTGTATTTCTTACCAGGTGTTAAGTTGTTACACAAATGTGAATTCGTGTTTTGAAAAGAACAAGCCTTACTCAGCCTTGTGCTTGTGGCTGGTAGCTGCAGAGATCGCGGGCTGCTTGGAAGAGCTGTGCAAGTGTATTTTTCTACCCGAGTCTATACTTCTGCAATTTTCTTCTTTAAAAAAAGAAAAGCAACAAAACTATGTTATTATGTATTAAAGTTATTTTGGTTTTAATGTTGGAAAATAATTAGTTTTTTGCCTTTGAGTTAAAAAAATCATTCCAATTTATAAACATATTTGGTGTCATTACCATGTTTTGTTACTCGCAGGTTGTTGCCAATGAGCAGTAAATTTAGTGAGAGTTACGTATTTAATTTTTTCCCAAGCAAAAAACACAGATGACATGCCAGTAGAGTTTTGGGCAAATAAAGTAAATCATCTCTCTCTCTCTCTCCCTCTCTCTCTCTCTCTCTCTTTTTTTCCTCTCCTTAATTTTTCATTCCACTCCCAAAGTACAAGAGTATGTCAGCAGTGTTTCTCATAATGGACATGCAAATGATAATTGTAATTTCATTGATCATCCCTGAAAAAGTACTTCCAATATTACATGGTTAGTCTAAAACCTCACCTGGATAATGTGGGTGTCCTGCAGCAGACCAAGAGTGTGGCGAGGCTCAAACATGCAAGTGTACTTCTCCTCAGCCTTTCCCTTTCTTCATCTCTGCCTGACCTCAAATCAGGTGGACCTTCTTCATGCCCTTTCCCTTCAAAGTCCTCGTATTTTACTTCATTTATCCCTAAGTACCAGCTGAAGAAATATGGATCTGCCAGACTGGCTCCATTGCTTTACATAACTGTGAAGCCAAGATTCGAAATGTAGCTATAAAGTAAAACACTGCTCTGGCTGGATTGCACTGACCAACGCCTGTTCTGTCTGCTGCAGCATATGCTCAAATTCAAACATATTTTTATTATTTTAATGTCCAACATTTCATTGTGGACTCTGAAGTTCTAGACAAGGAGGATATCTACTAATATTCAGCAGGGGGTAAAAAAATACTAAAAGACATCTACCCAAACTTTTTCATTGCCATTTGTTTGTTGAACAACAGTAATTCAAAATTCTCCCCAAAACAATGGTTGCTTTGGCTTTCCATTTTGTTTTCTATGTTGATTACTTTAGGAAAGGTGAAATTCATTCCAATGTTTTCAACTTTTAGGCCATTTATGTTATGCTAATTATAATTTAACCTCCTCTGATCTTTGCAGTTATTCAAAGAGTTTTCAGAAACACATTATGAACATGTATAAAGTGTGAATTTAGAAAAATGTCTTTGAATATCTGAAAGAAGACAATACATTTTGAACAAGATTCTAATTTTAAAAATTATTCAGAAATGACATTTTGTGAAATCATAAGTCAGACATGTTCTTGACTTTCTTTAATGTCTTGAAATGGTTTTATGCACTGTGGCTACCATGGATCATTGCTCACTCTTGCACTGTGGGTATTAATCTCTCCCAAATTAACTTTCTTCTCTGACTCTTAGTAAAATTGTCACTATTTTCCCTTTGGCTCTTAACCCTCGCCTTATTCTCTAATCACTTAAATATTTTCTCACTATCATTTTTCAAATATGCATATAAACTGAAATTCTCTGAGTCTTCCTGGAGATTACATCCATTAGTGTTCTAAACATGCAAAAAGTGGATTCCTCTCTTCTCTGTCTATGGTTTCTTTGATTTATACGGCTCCACCTGGATGGTTGGAGAGCCAGTTTTGTGTGGCATGTGGGGAGGTGTATTTGAAAGTCATTTCATGAGTTTGAAAACTCAGGTTTTCATCCTGGATCTCTGATTGCTCCCTATAAAACTCTATCACTTAGTTTATCATGAGATGTGCACAGTGGTTTTAATATATCATAAAATATTTTATATAACTAATGTTGAAGCAAAAAGAGAGAATGATGACTTAGAGATTATACAATTCAAGAAATATGCACACATTTTAATAGTTGACAACCTTAGCAAGTAAGTTACTTGCCTGGTGCAATCTGGAACAGCTTTTCTGAGGAACTGGTAGTTAACCTGGTGCTTTGTCCACAGTAGAAATGGAGAGTGGAGGTGAGAGCAGAGGAAGGGTTGATGATGTGGGACACGGAGCAATCAGGGAATGTGTTGAGGAGGGACAGCGGTGGTTAGCCTGGAACATGAATGAGCTCAAACACTATGAGAAAAAGTGTAAAGGCAGATGGTATAGTATCGCGTCCCCTGCCCGCAGAGAAACACGAAACCGGATCAGGGCAAGTTCTTTATTTTCTGCAGTCTGCTTCTTCTGGCTGGCCAGCAGCGGCGGGCCGCTCTTGCAAGCGCCTTACATTACATACAACAACCAATCAGCTTATAGATCACGAGGGGAAAGCATGGACAGTAATGGAGCACAATAGTGTGGATATAGCAATCATGCAGTGTCCACGAGGACCCATGGCCAATCACATTAACTTCCTCAAAATACGCCACTTGTTGGCAGAGAGTATTAGTCTGCTGGAGGTACCTGGTTTTGTTCTCAGCACTTCCTTGGCACCTTGCCAGGCGCCATCTTGGCCACGCCGAAGGGCTGGGGGTCTGCAGTACCCCGACAGCTCCCCCTTTTTTATTTATTAAAAGAATGCTGGCTTGGGATCGTGCCTGTCTTAGGCGGAGTGGTCAACCATCGTCCTTACCCGTCATCGGATAACTGCAGAGCATGCTACAGCTCCTGTCTTAGGTCGGTACGCGGTTACCTCCTTCCTTACCCATCGTTGACTACCGATCCAGCATGCTCAGCCAGACTTGAGGAGAGCTGCCAGCCTCTAAGGCCATCATGGCTTGATGGAAAATGATGCGATCTCTGGCATGAACTTGGCGTATACGCATAATAAAGCGTGTGAGGAAGATAATTGCAATGATCATAAACACACACAATGCTCCCATTCCTGCCCATTGCTTTACAAAACTGAAGGAAGAAGATAACCAATTTTGCATTTCAGATATAGGGGCTACATTAACTCTAGTAGAATTAAGGCTAACAATTTGTGATCTAAGAATGGCAGTAAGATTATCAAATTTATAAGACCAATTGGCACGTAGCTGAGTAGATATGATTTTAGACAAATTTGCTGCATAACTAAGATTATGATAAGCTACAGGTGTAATGCACAGTCCCGGCAGATGATAAATACACCCCACGCTTAACTGTTCTTGTAAAAGGTCCATTTGTTCTTGAAGTAAGTCCACACGCTGGTTTACCAAAAGTAGTCCTGCTTTTAGGTGTTGATGCACTGTTTGTTGAGTAGACAAAGCAGTAGCTGTCTGCTGGACCACTTCATTAAGCTTAGTTGCTGACTGTACTGATGTCGTCAAGGCTACAGCTGCTGCGGCGGCTGCTGCTGCTGATGCAACTATGGTGGTAATGACTGCTACGGTGATTCCAAAGTCCCTCTTATTTCTGGAAAGCAATACTGGCAATTCATCATCTGTAACAGAGACTGGGACTGGTAGGAAGGTAGGAACACACATTAAGACTGCCAGCAGGAACCTAGAAGCATTTTAACATTGAGAGATAGCACAAATCTGAAGTACAATTGAGAGAAGCAGTTGTTTTGTTACATAGTTGAACTGTTCCTCCTAAGAGACTAAAAAGAGGTTGTAAGTTACTTTATTCCGTGGAAACACACAAACTGAGTCGCAGCTCCAGTAAAGCACTGGGTCACCCTTATTACCCAGAGTTAAAAAACCCCAAACAAAGAGACAAAGAGAAAGTTTATCTTTAGGGGACCTGAAGGTCTCCTCTATTCCCCCTTTTTGTTTATCATGGATAGAATCTTATACCCATTTGTCTATCCTGCCTCGGTTATCAGTTTGTTTAATCATTTGGTACTGTTGAGTAAGGACCATAGTTTGGATTGTTTAAAGGGAATAATACAGACTTCTCCCGGCAGGGAGAAAGCTGATATTTTGAAAGTCCCGAGAAGTGAGCGCACCCTACATCCCCTATAGGCAGGTAAATTTGGTAATCAATGGGCTCCGGAGATCCTTGACATTTGTAAAGGCAGATGGCTTCATGGCTTCATTTCCTCGAATTGACCCGATTCCCTATTTCTACACTAACTACCTGTCCTTAATTCTGGCTTCATTCTCCGCTTTAGCTAGAGGAACTCCCAACTGCTTTAAGGAAAAGGGGGCGTCGGTCGTTCTGGCTGCTTCGAAGCTGAAAGGGGGCAGTGAGGGGCAAGCAGTTTGGAGTTCCTTTTTTAAAAATCGGGTCAATCGAGGGGTCCGAGGTAGAAGTCTGGTTGGGGAGGAGCAGGTTGTAAAGTCATCTGGGGGTGGGTGCTTCTATGATAGAAGAACAAAAAGACATGAGTACTGAAATGAAATTAGTACAAAGTAAATGTTGCAGCATCTGGAACATGCCACTGAGTATCATGAAAATGACAGAAGTCAATCTTTCACCAGGAGGTGGAAGAACTGAGAAATTGTTCCCATAACTAGACCTAGCAAAGGCTGGAAAGGACAAGGCCTTTATTTGGGAACTTTAACATAGTCCAGGTTATCAGGAATGTAAACACAACATTTAACTCTTAATGTCATAGATATCCCCAAAAATATAGTTAAGCTACTTAAGTCATCTGATTGTGTAAAATATCCCTTTATTGGTATAACCTGTGTTTAGTAGAGAGCTCTATATTTCTGTTACTTAGGGCTAGGTAATCATACGAGCAAACATAGATTAAGTCTACCTGTGTAGCTTAGGAAGATCTGCAGGCCTTAAACTGACTAAAAACTTCTGACTCTGGCAGTTTCTCTTGATTGTTATCAGGCACATTTGCTGAAGAATCTTTCTTTCATTTGTAGCTTCCAGTCTTTATTCTAGTGGACTAACATAAGTGTACATCTTAAGTTACATTTAATTATTATTTCTTTTAAATGCCCAAGAATGGCTTTATTTTGGTTTTTACTGTTTTGCTGGGTGTCCAGGATCCTCTAGTCTCAACAATCTCCTTGATCAGGAGGTTGTGTGACCCAGAGTTGCAGCACTCCTTAGAGAAGTCCTCTTATTCCCTGGGTTCAGGCTGACTGAGGGCAAAAGATCCAAATACTGGCCTATCTTGCCTTCTGTATTTAATTCCAATCTCTAAGTTTGATCTTAATCATCCAGCAAGCCAGTTTTACCAGTCATAGAGTGAGAGTACTGGGCTTTAACTTTAATGTTCATAACTTTACAGTTATTTACCCTTTTATCTAACTGGAGTCTGTATTAGTTCTGGAAGTTACCACTATCTGTTCTATAGGTGATGGCTTATTATCATAAGTTACCTAGGTTGCGTGTTTTTGAAGCAGCTACTTTTGTAAAACTTTAACAGGTAACAGTTTTACAAAATGAAATTAGCAAGAGTAAAAATATATTCTGCTTGTATAATAGCTATCTTGAAATTTGACTGAGAACCACATTATATTTTTTATTTGAGATCATAGTAATTTTACAACAAGAACCAATCTTTTGATTATAACTTTAAATAAGCTGAAGTCTGACTTATTTTGGAGTCACTCTAACATGCAGTAAGGTGGGAGGCAGAGCCTTATCTCAGGTAAGGCGTGACTCTTTATAGATCTTAAGTGTTCTAATTCTGATGTTGATCTTTGCTTCTTCCTTAAATATCATTAAGTAGTTTATATATACTGTTTCCTGAGTCTATACAAACTTTATAATTAACACAATTTAACATTGTATCTAAAACATGAATCAAAGAAAGGCTGAGAGAGCTTTTAACTTTCCTTTTGTGTGTCAAAGTGGCAAAATATTTTTATGTTTCACAAAATTAACCTTTAAACAAGTCAGGCTCTAATGTTTAGAAATACATTTACATTTGAAATTTTTTATCTCAATGTAAAATATAACCAATTTTACATATATCCTATTGATAACAGGTCCTCTAATAGAACACTAAATGATAGAAATTAATCCCCAATGAAATTTACTCTTTATAAGCTTAAAATTACCATTACAGACAAGTTTATCTGGAGAATAGCAGCTTGATAAATTTCCTGCTTTAAAATTTGTATACCTGAAAAATATGAACACATTTAATATACAACTAGAAACCATTTCACAACTACCTTGACACCTTTTTTTACCAAATTTAGTTTTTAAAGAAAAATTTAGACTCTGTAACACAGTACAATACTTTAACAGTTGTTTAACCATAATTGTATACACCCCAATTTTTAAGACTAATTGTTCTAAAGAATAAAACTTAAGAGACACAAAGTTAAGAGTAAATTAGTGTTTCTAAGAAATCCTTGCCATGTTACCATGTCATTTTACCATATAGATTAAACTTTGGCTTATATTAGAACATTAGTATTTTACCTTAGGAAAAACCTTAAATAGCTTTAGCTGTTTTACATACATACAACCAACTTAGTTATACACAGACTTGTTGAAACTGGCCCTTTACTTACACACAGACTTTTTTACCCAGAAACATTTTCTTTTTTTTATCTATTAAATATATTTTTAAACCCGGAACCTTTTATTTTTTCTTTCCTATCTGTTGACCTCTTTTTGTTCACATTCTGATACAACTCTTATGAAATTTTTGAATTTAGATAAATCACTCTATTTTAATAAGATTAAATATTTTGTTGTTTATAGTACTCTTAATTGAAACACAGGTGAAACTTTTGGGACCCGACACAAAGCAAGTTTAAACCCTTTTTATTTACCAACCTATGAAAACACCAATAATGTTTAAGTATGATACCCCATGTAATTTAAGAAGTTAAAAGTACTTGATGTTATTTAACAATTAGCATTTTAACTTTGTAAATTAACCAGACATCTCTACAAACACATTTGAGTAATCCCATACATGTTAACTCCAATTTATTTATTTTATAAAAACCAAGATATCAGACAAGTGTCCTGAACAGGATCCGTTGCCTCTTTCCTGCTGAAGAAAAGTCCTAGAAGCAATTGATATTAGACATTGTTTAACATTAACATTTCATTAGTTTGACCACCTGGAGACTTGTAAGTTATTTTCAAAGATATTTTACTTTTATTAGTTTACCCAATATAAATTGAACCTTTTTAAATCACGTGAATAAAAGTATTTGGATCCATTTTTAAATTTTAATTTTAAGAGCGCTCAGTTTTGACAAAATATGACATTAGACAGCACGACATACAGATAACATAAAATCAAAGGCCTTGTAACTTTATAGGTAAATGTTCATTGCAATGAAACAGATGTTTAAAAACTTCAGTTGAATAAAAAATAGAACTGATCAAAAAGAAAAAAATCATTAACCTAGGTATGTAGGATCAAAATTATGAGCTCAAAAATACAGCATTAAAGAAAAACAAAACAAAGAATCCTAGAAAATAAGTTAGTTAAGTTTAAAACGGACACCCCCTTTTTTTTTTTTTTTTTTCTTTTCTTTAGGTTACCCCTCCTCCTTCCCGCTGAGACTGCTGTAATTTATAATCCATTGTAGGCTTTGACAAGGCCAGGCAGGGGGGAGGGAGGATCACCCAGGACTTTTTAACCCTTTTTTTACCTGGTTGAGAAATCAGATTAGGTTTGAATGCAGAAAATCATGAAACAATTATCTCCCAATACTTGTGGGGACTATGGCTACTATATTATGTTCCCACTCTTTTTGAAGACTGAGAACATGATCGTTCCTCTTTAATTTCTTCTAAGATCTGACTTCCTTCTTCTAAAGGCCCCTTTAAATCCCTAAAAGGGTTTTTTGATTTACCTTGCTGCATCAAACAAGATTATTAACAAGTGACCATATTGCCAGAGTTCCCATTGGCAAAGGCTCGCGTCTCTCCGCGTCACTCAGATCCTCTCCTAGCTGTTCCCACTGAGGAAGATTTAATAATCCCTCGTCTAAAAACCACGGAGAGACTTTCTCTACAGTATCTAGGAACTTGAAGGCCGTGTTTGCCTTCAATGGTGTTCCGTGATTTTTTTAAAAGTTCTCTAAGAGGCCGCTGCATTCTAATCTTAGACAGATCCGTTCCCATGACTACGAGGTAGTTTACTAGTTTAAACACACAAACAAAAGACAGGCGCGCGCACGCACACACGCTCACTCACACACGCACACAGTTTGGTACCACTTGAATCGTCCCTCCCACGGGGAACCTTTTATGATGAATCGTCCCTCCTCTGGGGAACCTCTTATGATGAATTGTCCCTCCGCTGGGGAACCTCCTGTGATGAATTGTCCCTCTGCTGGGGAACCTCCTGTAATGAATTGTCCCTCTGCTGGGGAACCTCCTGTAATGAATTGTCCCTCTGCTGGGGAACCTCCTGTAATGAATTGTCCCTCTGCTGGGGAACCTCCTGTAATGAATTGTCCCTCTGCTGGGGAACCTCCTGTAATGAATTGTCCCTCTGCTGGGGAACCTCCTGTAATGAATTGTCACTGCTCCGCGAACCTCGAGACGTCTCACCTTTTGAACTCTCAAACTAATTTTTCTTGATTTGAAAACTTATGTGAACTTACCCTTATATTTTTTCTCGTTCCGGGTGTTTCGGCACCATCTATCGCGTCCCCTGCCCGCAGAGAAACACGAAACCGGATCAGGGCAAGTTCTTTATTTTCTGCAGTCTGCTTCTTCTGGCTGGCCAGCAGCGGCGGGCCGCTCTTGCAAGCGCCTTACATTACATACAACAACCAATCAGCTTATAGATCACGAGGGGAAAGCATGGACAGTAATGGAGCACAATAGTGTGGATATAGCAATCATGCAGTGTCCACGAGGACCCATGGCCAATCACATTAACTTCCTCAAAATACGCCACTTGTTGGCAGAGAGTATTAGTCTGCTGGAGGTACCTGGTTTTGTTCTCAGCACTTCCTTGGCACCTTGCCAGGCGCCATCTTGGCCACGCCGAAGGGCTGGGGGTCTGCAGTACCCCGACAGTATAGGGAGCTTTGAAAGTCATGGTGAGCATCTCAACCAGAGCATCTGAGAATTGTTCTAATTGTTTATGTTTAGGAATCATTATGTTTTCAAATGCTTTTTTATGTATACGCTCACACACACATTTATTTAGTTTTGGTATGAGGAATTGACCCCAGGGGTGCTTATCCAGTGAGCCTTTTCTCCAGTCTTTTCTTCCTTCCTTCTTATTTTGAGACAGGGCATTTCTATGTTTCTTAGGGCCTCGCTAAGTTCTTGAGACTGGCTTTTAACTTGTGATCCTATACCCTTAGCCTCCTTTGGGTTATAGGCATGCACCACATGCTCAGCTTACTTTTCTTTTTCAAATGATAGAAATAAAGAAAAAAATCAGTAGAGATTGGAAAAAGTGAGGAGAATAGATAATACCTCAATTTTTTGTTGTTTAGAGAAATAAAATAAGCATCTCAATAAAGCCCTGTGAGGATCTACTTAAAGGATCCTAGAATTGGAAACTATCACATTGTAATTTATGACATGTTGGTCTAAATATCTGGTCTTTATGATCTATTGATTTTCATGATAACATCATGTGGGTTTCTACCCAAATGGAGAGTTTTTTTTTTTTCAGCAATTAATTTGTGTGAAAAAATTTTTAAAAGAATGTACAAGTACCAAATACTGTGCAGAAATTTTCTGTTTTGTAACATAAACTAATTCTCTTAAAGCTGTGGGAATATATTTAGTTTTTATATTTACCACAAAGAATATGTCACAGTAAGCTCTTTTGAGTCTTTGATAAGAAACAATTTGGCATTGAGGATCATGTTTGGGATGCCCTGCATGCCAGTCTTTATTTTATGGTGACCACCATTAGTCTGCTTGTATTTTGCATGAATTAGTAAGTGCAGGAAAAAGAAAGATGGTTGTCTTCATGGTCCTCTGGTATCTGAAAAGGATAGGCTCTTTGCTATGGATAATCTCCAAGTCCAATTGTGTGCAATTTAGGTCTTAAAGGAAGATAACATTTGATTAATAAGTCAGACTGATTTTTGCTCTCAGATGACTTGATGAAGACTCTATCACATTTCTCTGCCTCCAAATTTTAACTTCACTAATGAAAAGATATCAAATCATAACCTTGGTTTCATGGACTACAGCTAAGAAGAAAACTTATTTCCAAGTTTTCCTTCCATGACCTTGAAGTTTGACTAACTAGAGTTTTCATCTTGATCTATCTGTCCAAGAAAGCTGTTTTTATTTTTCCTTTTTTCTCGTGTCAATGTTCTGGATGACATGCACTTTTAATTCATTTTCTTTTTTTATATTTAGTAAAGCTATTTGGAGCTGTCATTTGTAACTATTATCATTTTGAAAAAATTGGAAGATCTATGGTACCAACATAACTTATATCACTCATCAAAGGAACTTCATGTTTTAAAATACTTTTGTAGCTATATTATTGGTAAGTGAAAAATTTAAATTAACATTTTTGAACAATAAAATTTACCTCTTATGAAGCCAGTGCTAATAGTCATAATGAGTGTAATTGTTCCAATTGTGCATAGTACACAACCACATCTTCCATATGCTTTGCACATATTGAATTATTTAGCTATTCTAGTGTCACTTAAAGGTAGTTTTCAGAATGATTAATGTTCCAGAGGTGAAGATGAAGGGACTGGTTACAATGTCAGTTCCCTGGTGGGCAGTGTGGTGTGGTTTGACAGGAGGCAGGGTGGCTTCAGACTACAAGCCAATCACTGAGATAACATACTTCTCAATCTGATTTTGTTTGCATGTCTGAGCATCTAGTCGGGAACCTGATTATCTAAATTAAAGTTTGCAAGGTTTTAAATTATCTCTCTTCCTGCTGGTTGCAGTGTGTGGCTGCAGGTCTGTGAACACAGTCAACAAATACCACATTATGGCAGGCAGTGATTAAAGTCTAAGGAGTTCAAGAACTAATATGGTCAGAATGAGTAGTTCTGCCCTTGTATTAAAAACTTCTAGATGTCCAATTTGACAACAAGGAATAAGTTATTGTTCATATATTCTTGCATATTCTGGTCATTATATTTGTATCTGTGATCATTATCAAGAAAGTACATGTTAAGAGAATCCCTGGAGGACATTAATCTTGGATTGTCTTGAGTGTGATGGAAGACAGAGTTTAGGAATGGTAGTAAAGGAACATCAGAGGCATTACTTCAACATAAAGAGGTTTTGCAGAGTAAAAGAAGAGATGATTCCTGGGTGTGATGGAGACATGCCGCCTCAGCAGGAAGAGTCTTCACGTGCTCTGATTTATATTTCCTGTTTGCTCATTGCTCTAAATCTTCATCCATAAATCACGACATATGACACTGTTTCAAGAATTTTAAAAATGCACTCTTTAACCAAATTGTTTTAATAATATCCTGCTGATTATATAAAGAGTGTTCCCTTAAGAATATTTTGCTTGCCCTGCACATCACAGGAGAGGCCCTGATATTACTGACAATAATTTTCTAATGACTTGATAGTCACCCACTCATTCCCCTCATAATCACAAAGCATCTTTTTCACAGAAATTGATTAGACTATTCTACAGTATATGTGGATGTGTGCCTGCATTTGAAAATTGGTCCTGATTTAAAAAAAAAAAAAATTGTGTGAATAAATGGAGAACTGAGTCTGCTCAATCTCAGAACATAATTTATTGCTTATATTTTGCTGTAAAATAAGTCATAAAGAATTCTTTTTTTTCATATAGAATTCTTAAGAAGAAATTTATCAAATTAAATATTTGTCTCTAGAAAACTTTTATAAATTTTAAATTTAATGTTGAAGGTGGAATTTAAAAATAATAAATAAATAAATGGAGGACCAGTAGGTTAGAGGAAGGGAACCAGGGGGAAGGAAGAGGAGTGGGAAAGGGGCAGTAATGGGGATTCAAAATGAGCAAGCTAGATTATGTGCATTTAGGATTATGCCAGAATAAACTCCAGTATTATATCTAATTACAATCCATTACCAAAAATATCAAAAGAAAAAAAGAGTGACAAAATGATTTTAACTATAAAATATTTCATCCATAAACCTAAAATGAGAGGGAAAGAATGGAATACTGGCTGAATCATGGAAGGGTTAATCGCTACCCCATACCTCCTTTTGAGTTTTCCCTGAAGCATTTTTCTTTATGCTGTATTCTCTGACATCTCACAGATCTGCTTTATCATCTTTCAGATTAAAAGAGAAAAAAATCCGTTACTCTTCAGAAACCATGTTTTAGTTTTAAAGTCATGGATTATTCAGATCTGCTTTCAAGAAAAAAAGAAAAATTTAATTAATGTATGTGCTTTATATACTTTTTAAAATTATTTATTAATTTTTAATTTTTTATGGACTACAGTTTGATTCATTGTATACAAATGGGGTACATCATTTCATTTCCATGGTTGCACATGATGTAGATTCATACCATTCGTGTAATCATACATGTACATAGGGTAATGATGTCTGTCTCATTCCACCATTTTTAATACCCATCTCCCTTTCATTTCCTTCTACATAATCCAAAGTTCCTCCATTCTTCTCTCACTCCCCACAGACTCCCCCTCAATTCTTTTCTCTAATAAGCACTCCTTGCTACCTTACTCCACAAACAGTACACATTTTCCTCATGAACTGATGAAGGATTTCTTATCATAGAACTCAGCTCTTATGCTTATTAATATGAGTGCTTTGCCTGAATACTGCATAGAGATACTACATCCCTTCCTCTTGTACACTGTACTCTGTATAACACTGTACTGTATACCACTGTATCTTTATCCATTCTTCTGTTGAAGGGCATCTAGGCTGTATGATTACACAAATGGTGTGACTCTACTTCCTGTACAAACAGAAAAATGAAAGTTGTACCCCACTTGTGTACAATGAATCAACATCAAAGAATATAAAGCACAATATATATTACACAATATTTTACATAAGCTAGCACTACTATGTTGAAAATTTAATGAATGCATAAACATCTAAAAAAAATGTGTTAGTTAATCAGGCTAATGGAAAAATTCCAAACCCGAGGAGACTGAGAAGCAATTCCAAAGGTTCATGGCACCTCAGGGAAACCTCTATAAATTCAAGTCAGAAGTCAAGGCAGAAATGTTTACTTCATTCTTTTTTTCCCTAAGACCATGTTGAGCAGCAGTGGGAACATTCTCCATCTCTACTGCCAGAGATGCTGTTCCTGTATTAGATAAAGAATAGAGTTGGAAAAAAGAGTATCATGCTTTGGTCATTACCAGAATGGTTAAGAACATGATGAATGGTGAGATTTCTAATTCAAACTTTCAAATTTTCAGAGAGGATTTGCAATGGTGATGTAGTGCTTCAAAGTGCAGGTGTTGTGGTCAGGTTCTCATGGTTAATGTCACGCACTGTCCTTTTGCTTAATAACTGTGTACACTTGAGTTAGCCACATAACCTTTCTGGCCCTCAGATTCCTCATCATTGCTGGGGATTGCACCCAGATGATCGGATGTGGCAGTGGATAAAGCAGTGCATGGGGAGCTGAGAAGACAGCACTTGACAGATAAAAGTACCCAAGAGACAGCAGTTGTTACAGAATTAAATCTTTCTCCTAATTTCCTCCCATACTTCCTTTACTTTAGAAACTCCTAAGAAAATAAATTCATACTCAGTTTTGCATCTCTGAGTAAAAACTGAATAACTTAGAAATTTAAGTGAATATTTTTCTACTACTGGCAATAGCATCCTATTTGTTCCTTCTAAATACATTCTCATTTATCCTCTAATAAAACCCCATCCTAATGCTTTAGATGAAAAGGTGAATATTATGAATCTGTATCAAAGTACAGATGTAGGACCACAGAAAATTTAAATACTACTGTGCCATTCATATATACTGATAGAGAATATAAATTTGCTATTGCCACAATCACAAACTAACAAATGACACAGGAAAGGACGGCAAAGATAAGAAAAGGGAACTCATAACTCAGAATGGAAGCTTCTGATTTCACTGTCTGTATAATTTACTAAGTGTGCTTGATGTCACAGATTGTATTAGGCTCCTGCTGCAGAATTGTTCAGGAAAATCCAAGTGACTGATGTGCACAACTGCTTCAGGACTAGTCTTCCTAACTTGGTATCACCCTTGTAATTAGCTAAATTACTAAGACAAGAGAAAAGAAGGAGGTTCAGGTATCTGTTAAGAGGGAAACCAGCAGAGAGAAGGGATATTTTTTTTCACCCACATTAAGTATAAATGTGGAGTCGTCTATGGAAATCAGCACAATACTGAGGAGAGAGGAAAGCACCAGCAATCTGAAAGTATGTATAACTTTTGTATGTATTCACTTAGGAAAGGAAATATGCTTAATTAGACTGGACATGATTAATTAGACAGGACAAGAAATAATACAACTTTAACTAGTGAAGAATAATCTGAGTCAAATATATGGTACCCAACTTCCCAAAGTCACTGTCCAAGGAGGTGACTTGGTGCCCACAAGTCATGATTTGAGGGACTCCTGAGCAATCTCAGGAATAGCAATAGTATATTCAAGAATAAGCTATCAAGGAAGAAGAGACCAAGGAGTTTTTAGGAAAAATATGGAACAGTGTAACCTGCTACCTACATCAGAATATAGACCTAAATTGATACTGAATAATACATGGAGATTAGAGAGGGCTGGGTCCATGGTATGGTCATTTATGGAAAGTTTAAAATTTGTATATAACATCCTGGGTTTTGTCAGCCTGTTAGTTCCACCTTTGCAAATAAATTAATCATAAACCTCACATTTTATTTCTGAAAATTAAGGAAAATTTATGTTGTAGGTTTTGATCTTAATGTTTATTTCCAAACATTCCCATAATAGTAACAAAACACATTTTTCAAATAAAAAGTATACCATTGTTATATGTTACCTTCTTAATTATAAAATTTATAAATGGTCAGTGATTTTTCTTCTGCATTTCTCACTTTTTATAAAATGCTTCATATTTCATGTCCTCATGTTATTAATGTTTTATTGATAATATCATGTGATATTTTGTAACAATTGTATATATGAATATTTAAATCGCTGAATATTTTAGCTATTTTCTATTGTAAATATTAACACTATATAATTTCCAATGAATAATTTCCCCATTTATTTTTATTATTAGAATAAATTTATATGCCTGGGATTCTCGTACAAGCAATATGAGCATGCTTATGATTCTGGAATCATTTGCAAATATATTTTTCTGAAGTATTATATGAATAAATCAATTTTGTTGACATTTTAGAGTAGGAATTATTTTTTTTGGCAGGGGGCAGGCAATACCATGGTTTGAACTTGGGGCACTTAACCACTGAGCAACATACCCAGCCATATTTTATATTTTATTTAGAGACAGGGCCTCACTGAGTTCCTTATTGTCTTGCTTTTGCTAAGGCTGGCTTTGAAATTCATATTCTCCTGCCTCAGCCTCCAGAGTCCACTGGGAGGCTCTGGGAGGAGCCATTTCTTAAAGCATGATTTTCAAAAGGCATTTTATTCTTATGACTGGTTTCACTTTGTTTATGCAGACACTACTTAAAACTTTACTGACTTGAATACTTATATCATTTTTTGATTTATTTTTTCGTGGATCAGAAAGTTTAGTCATATTAGGTCATGAAACTGGGATTGATAATTTTTGGATAAAAAATGAACAAAATTTTCTTTTTGCTTAACTATTCAGAATAATTTTAGATTAACAGAAATAAGATGTTATAGCAGGTTCTAGTATGTTACTCACTTAATTTCCTTTAATACTGTTTTCTTATATTACCATGGGTAAATTTGTCAAGATGAAAAGATACTTGTAAATATTAGAAGACTTTTCCAGGCACATTGGTGCATGCCTGCAATCTCAGTCATTCAGGAAGCTGAGGCAGTGGAATCACTAGTTTGAGGACAGACTCAGGAACTTAGTAAGGTTCTTAAGCAACTTACAGAAATCTGTCTCAAAATAAAAAGGAATGGAGATGTGGCCCAGTGGTTATATGACCCTGGGTTCAATCCCTGGTATCAAATAATAATAAAAATAACAACAACAGTAATAATAATAGCAATAATGCAAGATTTATACTTAAATAATTTTCCACTTACTGTTTTTCCCCACAGTAGGAATCTATACAGAAGAGCACAGTACATTTAAGACAATTACTTTCTAAATAATTTAAAATCATAAAACTTGTGGTCATAAACCATGAGCATACTATACACTTCGTTGTTGCTATTTTATCACTCAGTTTGGCAATTTCTTATTGGATAAAAGAAAGTGTTGGTTGGTTTGGTTTGTATTTTATGAGTATTTAATCTAAAAATGGTATTGCTCTTAGAACACCTCCAGATAAAGACAATGAATAAATAAGAGTTCCTAAATTATTTGATTAACACAGGGACCTTTCTTCCTTTCAACCTTGGCTTTCTTGGTATAGGAAACAGAAATGGAACCAGGTGGGTCTGAGGGCCACAGTAATGCATTCAAGGAATTCTAAAGACATTTAAAGTGTTGTAAATGTAAAAAGTATCATTTCTTCACTGCAAACAACCATCAGAATATTGACATCTGTAAATCAATAAGAGGAAAAGCACCCAGGCCTGTCAAGGTAAGCAAAGGTTGTTATTCTGCCCTGTGTCCTGCTGTGGCAGCTCATTCTCACCCCTCCCCACCATCTGTGCTCCTGACTGCATTGATGTTTCCAGTGGATGGCCTCACTGGACTCTCACAAGAACAGTGCAGATAGCCCTTCCTATTACACTCATTCACAGAGCATAAACTTGAGGCTTTTAGAATCTTTAAGAGCTATAAATAACCTCATCTCAGCCTCAGAAAGATTGGAAGCCAGGTCTGCCTGAGTCTGAAGCAGATGTTCTTCCTCATTCTTCATCTTTCCTTCTTTGGTTCTTGGCTAAGCTACCCCTGCTAAATTACACATTGAACTTCCAGGGTTGTTGTCTGACCCAGTGACTTTGTAATGTTTGCTTATACTTGTTTCCTCGGTGACAGCATGTGAGTGGTAGACAGAGCTCATGGTGCAGACACTCGTGAGGAATAAACTGAAAGCTCAGTGACAATGGCTGCCTTCAGGCTGGCAGAGGACAAATGCTAAGGCACACAGTTGTATATGTTAGTTTTATTAATATTTCAAGTTGTTTCTGTTGGCTCTAAGGATAAGTCATAAAATCAGCTTACTTTTCTTTCTGGAATAAACCAAATGATTGTTTTATTCTCCTATTTTAACAACCAAAATACATACATGTACATATATGTACATATACATATTCACAGACACAAAAACCATTTACACTTCAGTTATGTGCACAGGTGAGGATAAAATCATCTCTTGAAGCTGTATCAACCAGGGCAAATCATTTCAAGAGTTAGGAGTATTTATCTGGAGAATTCATGGAAAAGCTTCCTGTGGGTGAGGCCACCTGATTTTCATGTAAGGATATTTCATAATTTATATTTTTACATTTCCAAATGTGAACATCATTATAATCCTTTGAGATGACTATGTAAGCTTTCAGGAATATTTCTATCTTATAATAAAGTCATATAAATTTGAAACCATATGTTTTGGAGAATTATAGCTTCTCAGATAGGGACACATTGTATATATAATTAACACATAATAAAGTCTCAACTCTAAGTTATAATCACTCACTTCTTTCTTTCCTTACCTTGGCAAGGTAAAGGGTTGTCAATATGAATTTGTAATTGGTTAGACAGTTGCCTCCTAACTCTTCATCATGTGCTCTGGTTGCTTTATCAAGACTCCTCATTCAAACATGAGCAAAGGAATAATATGCTTTAAACTTTAAGATGGACTAAACTATAGAGAATGCATGCTTGCTCTGAACTTCACGCTAGAAAAAGAAAAGTCCTACTCCCTTTTGTTGATCTTCTTGAAAGGAATTGAATTTTGAAGCTAGATAAGCAATGATAAAATTCCAAATCCACCATCTGTGGTTTGCTTCAAATTAACATCTTTAATGACAAATTCCTCTCCAATAAATAAGGATCATAAATCCTCAACCAGGTTGTGGGTCTTGAGCAATTACCTTCCCTGCATTGTTCATTTATTCATTATAAAACAGGAATTAT
The DNA here is from genome assembly GCF_902686445.1 of Sciurus carolinensis. Taxonomy (NCBI): domain Eukaryota; kingdom Metazoa; phylum Chordata; class Mammalia; order Rodentia; family Sciuridae; genus Sciurus; species Sciurus carolinensis. Next base: position 25,586,957 of record NC_062223.1, on the reverse strand, counting down.
TTTTTATTAACCTTTGTTCACATTTTAAAATGATAAATTGCAAGTAAATTCTCAAAACTTTCTATATATTTATGCATCAAGTACACTACAAGTATACACTTTTTCATATTTCTTTCTGTTCTATAAAGAATGAATTATATTTTTCAAATGACCAATTCTTTGCAAAGATTTAAAGAAAGTTTTGAGGAGAAGTCATAATTTTCAGGAACCACCTCAACTACCTTTTATTTCTTCTTCTAATGGAGGATGAGGCATTCCTCTGGTCAAGCATGGCAGGCCTCTCACCCTGCCTCATCCCATGCCTATGGAAGGTGTGATTAGTAAATAATAGTCTTTCTTGGTTGGCAACTTGAGTGTGGTTTCAGAGGTCTTTCAAAAGTTCAGTGTAGGCAGCTATCACACAATGGTAAAAACTGGGCTTTGAAATAAAAAGTAACTTCTCTACCATGTTGAAAATCTGACTTTCTTACATGTGCAGTAATCTATCTGCACCTCAATTTTGCCTGATCTACAACAACCTTCATTAAATGTCTAATATTATGTACTGAATGATAATAAAAACACTTAAAAGAAGTTCCCATAATGATGCACCAACTAGTTGGTGACTTTGATATTACAAATAGCATGAAGTAATCTTTTTCCAAATTATAGTTTTATATGATCACTGTTTTATCTTCACCTTTTCCTTGAGAATCATGGAAAATCAGAGCAACATAACTGAATTTCCTCTTGGGGCTTTCCAATAATCCAAGATTTTAGATGATGGTATTTGTTGGTTTTTGTTTGTCTACCTTGCAACTTTTGGGGGCAAAAAGCTGATTTCAGTGACCATCCTTTGTAGCCCTGCACTGCTGGGCTTCCCCATGCACTTTTCCTTGGCATTACTGTCCTTTCTAGATGGCTTCTTCTCTGCTATCACACCAAAGATGATCACAGCCTCCCCGTATGAGAAGAATACCATATCTTATAAGGGATTCATGATTCAACTTTTTGCTGAACATGTGTTTGGTGGGGCAGAGGTTATTGTCCTCTTGGCCATAGCCTATGACCATTATGTGGTCATTTGCAAGTCCTTGAACTACTTTTCCATCATGAACTAGAGGCTCTGTGACATTCTGGTTGGGGTGTTCTGGACAGGGGACTTCTTGGATTCCATCATACAGATGCTCTTCACTTTCCAACTGCCCTTCTGTGGGCCTAATGTCATTGATCATTTAATGTGTGACCTGTACCCATTACTGGAGCTGGCTTGCACTGACACTCACATTTTTGGGACTTTTTGGTTGCCAAAAGTGGGTTTACTTGTTTTATAATATTCACCATGTTACTTTTCTCCTGTGGTGTCATCATGTTCTCCCTGAGAAAACATAGTGCTAAAGGGCGGAGGAAACCTCTGTCCACCTGTGGATCTCACATTACAATGGTGATTTTTTTTTCTTTGTTCCACGCATATGTACCTACGCAAGACCTCCATCAGCCTTCCCCTCTGAAAAAATGGTGGCCATATTTTACACCATCCTGACTCCCTTGCTCAATCCTTTGATTTACACTTTGAGGAATAAGGAAGTGAAACATGCCTAAGGAAAGTGTGGAAGAGATTGGTGGTATTATCTGATGAAAAGTACACATTGAACACTGTAAAAAATCAAAGTTATGAGTTAATAAGTAAAAACTGCTTTTGATTAAAAACTTTTTAGGATTTCCTTTGTATAGGAAGGAATATGGTAATATACATTTATAGAAAAACCTTCCTGTGGGAGTCAGAAAATAGTCTTTACTTTCACATCAGGTATCAGATCTGAGATGAAAACTTGATATTTATTATGTAAATTTTAAAAAAAATTGAATTGTAGGCTTCTTTAAGATCTAATAATGAAAGAAAAATAGAGAAATTATCTACTGTTACCTTCCATTTACTCCATTCTTTGCAAAATCTTGGCAGAGGAAAAACAAAAGTATTTTGCCTATTAGTAACTAAAATTTAATCACACGATTTAGTCATGAGATGTTGATGAGAGTGATTTTAGTACCTGTAGAGGAAAAACCAGGACTCAAGATAAGCAGAGAGTAGAGTCTTCACAAACCTCTAGTGTAGAACTTCCTGTGTCAGGTGGCTTCCCCATTCATTGTGGATTTCAGAATTAGAGTCCCTTCTTATATTTCCTGAGAGATAGGATTTGATTGTCTAGTCCAACCTATGGATAGCTCCTCTCATATCAGGCAACCACCCTATGCATACCAATCAGCTATGGGAGAGAGAGTGGGGAAAACCTCCATGTAAGTGTCAGCAATGGGTATTTCTTATCCATGTCAAAGGATCCTGTTGGGACACCACTATACCAGCCATGCTTTACTAAAAGTGCACATGTAAGCCATGACTTTCCCTGCTTGCAGAAGAAATAGTAGCCACAGGCACCAGAAAATAAAAAGTCAATTTAAAATGAGTATCAGATTTCAATTTAGGTAATTTTAATTTTTTTGACTTTGACTTCCAAGTGAAAATAATTCTAGATTATAATTATCAAAAATTGGGATAGTGGGAACATTCCTTAACATTATAAAGGCCATCTACGCTAAGCCCATGGCCAATATCATTCTAAATGGTGAAAAACTGAAAGCATTCCCCCTAAGAACTGGAACAAGGCAGGGATGCCCTCTTTCACCACTTCTATTCAACATCATCCTTGAAACTCTAGCTGGAGCAATTAGACAAACCAAAGATATTAAAGGGTTACAAATTGGAAAAGAAGAACTCAAACTATCCCTGTTCGCTGATGACATGATTATATATTTAGAGGAACCTGGAAATTCCACCAGAAAACTTTTAGAACTCATAAGTGAATTCAGTAAAGTAGCAGGTTACAAGATCAATGCTCATAAATCCAATGCATTTTTATACATAAGTGATGAATCTTCAGAAAGAGAAATTAGGAAAACTACTCCATTCACAATAGCATCGAAAAAAATAAAATACTTGGGAATCAATCTCACAAAAGAGGTGAAAGACCTCTACAATGAGAACTACAGAACACTAAAGAAAGAAATTCAAGAAAACCTTAGAAGATGGAAAGATCTCCCATGTTCCTGGATAGGCAGAATTAATATCGTCAAAATGGCTATACTACCTAAAGTTCTATACAGATTCAATGCAATTCCAATTAAAATCCCAATGATGTACCTCGCAGAAATAGAGCAAGCAATTATGAAATTCATCTGGAAGAATAAAAAACCTAGAATAGCTAAAGCAATCCTCAGTAGCAAGAGCGAAGCAGGGGGTATTGCAATACCAGATCTTCAACTCTACTACAAAGCAATAGTAACAAAAACGGCATGGTATTGGTACCAAAATAGACAGGTAGATCAATGGTACAGAATAGAGGACATGGACACAAACCCAAATAAATACAATTTTCTCATACTAGACAAAGGTTCCAACAATATGCAATGGAGAAAAGATAGCCTCTTCAACAAATGGTGCTGGGAAAACTGGAAAACTATATGCAATAGAATGAAACTAAACCCCTATCTCTCACCCTACACAAAACTCAACTCAAAATGGATCAAGGACCTCGGAATCAGACCAGAGACCCTGCATCTTATAGAAGAAAAAGTAGGTCCAAATCTTCAACTTGTTGGCTCAGGATCAGATTTCCTTAACAGGACTCCCATAGCACAAGAAATAAAAGCAAGAATAAACAACTGGGATAGATTCAAACTAAAAAGCTTTCTCTCAGCAAAGGAAACTATCAGAAATGTGAAGAGAGAGCCTACAGAGTGGGAGAATATCTTTGCCAACCATACCTCAGATAGAGCGCTAATTTCCAGAATCTATAAAGAACTCAAAAAACTCTACACGAAGAATACAAATAATCCAATCAACAAATGGGCTAAGGAAATGAACAGACACTTCACAGAAGAAGATGTACAAGTAATCACCAGATATATGAAAAAATGTTCAACATCCCTAGTAATAAGGGAAATGCAAATCAAAACCACCCTAAGATTTCATCTCACCCCAATTAGAATGGCGATTATCAAGAATACAAGCAACAATAGGTGTTGGCGAGGATGTGGTGAAAAAGGAACACTCATACATTGCTGGTGGGGTTGCAAATTAGTGCAACCACTCTGGAAAGCAGTGTGGAGATTCCTCAGAAAGCTTGGAATGGAAACACCATTTGACCCAGCTATCCCACTCCTTGGCCTATACCCAAAGGACTTAAAATCAGCATACTACAGAGATACAGCCACATCAATGTTCATTGCTGCTCAATTCACCATAGCCAGATTGTGGAACCAACCTAGATGCCCTTCAGTTGATGAATGGATAAAGAAACTGTGGCATATTTATACAATGGAATATTACTCCGCAATGAAGAATGATAAAATTATGGCATTTGTAGGCAAATGGTCGAAATTGGAGAATATCATGCTAAGTGAGATAAGCCAATCTCAAAAAACTAAAGGACAAATGATCTCGCTGATAAGCGGATGAGGACATATAATGGGGGGTGGGAGGGGCTAGCATTAGGTTTAGGGTTAGGTTTAGAGTTAGGCTAAGGAGAGCAGTAAGAATGAAGGAAAGAAGGACTGTGTAGAGGGAAAAGAGGGGTGGGAGGGGTGGGAGGGGTGGGAGGGGTGGGGGGGAGGGGAAAAATATAATAAACATCATTACCCTATGTAAACGTAAAAAAAATAAATAAATAAAAAAAAAATGAATAAAATAAAAAAAAAAAAAAAAAGTTAACAGAGAGAATGTATGTATTCTAATAAAACTTTTCCAAATAAAAAAAAAAAAAAAAAAAAAAAAAAAAGATTCTTCCAGTCCATTTGTAACAAAAAAAGGCATATTGGCAGTATTATTTTTCCCTTAGATGTTTCTCTTAGACACTGGGCTTACTGGTTGGTGCTCAGACACATGAGCAAAAGTGTGAAGCATTGTGCAGTCTGTCTCCTGCTTCTGTCCTCCCACCCTCACTCTGGATCTGTGACATAAACCTCATCATAGCTATCCCAAAGCAAAGTCATACCAGGCAGATATGCTGGGTAGTAAACCATGGTCTCCATCCATCATAGGAAAAAAATTTTGTAATGTCCCAAATTCAATAGCTTATGATCACATTCAAAAGCAAATGTATAGCTTTCTTCCTTGTGAGGAAGAGAATGTAACTTTACCAAAAAAATGCTTAAGTATTCAATAATTACCATCCCCTTTTTTGTTCTACTCTGTGCTATTTTAAAACATAGTTAGGATTAAAAATGGGGTAAAAAATATTGTAATAGTTGACTTATGCAAAAGATAAAATTGAAAACTGAAGAGCTTAAGGCAGCTGATTAAATTCTGAGAGCGAATAGTGGTGGGGCAGGGCTCTTGTGCAATGGTATCCAACTAGCTTTAATGAAGTGCATGATTTCAAAAGAGATTAATTTAAGGCAATTTATAAAAAACGGAACAAGGTTTCTCAGTTGTGATTCATAGTGAGTTGAACTTTAACTATATTTCTCCCCATATTTGACTTGTCTTCACACTGTGTTGACTAGGTAACTCATTGACATCCTTTGGGACTGTGTTCTGAATATGGCTTTCTAGGAGTTCCTGAGGATAAAAGTCTTGGGCATCTAAAATCTTTGTGGAATTACTACAAATATTCAATGCAATGATAATAATAAAAAAAGAAAACTCATTTATTGCACTTTTACCAAAGACAATCTGGGACAAAAACTGGTTTCAGAGGGTTTCTCAGAGCACAGGAATAGTTTCTTCCACAGTGTTTTCAAGAACCACATTAAGAAACTTCCGCTAATTTTTTACAACATTCTTCCTTGCTCCAGTATAGAAATTATTATTTTCATCTGACATAGTGCTTTTGAAGAAACCATGTATAACAAATATGTCCACTCATATAATCTCCTCTATACATAATATCTCCACATCCTATAACCTCTGTGATAGAAAGCTGTACCCAGGTTTCATGTAATTCAGCTTCCTGTCATAGTTTAAGTTATTTGGAAATCATCTGTTTGCTTAAAATAAAAGAGGTAAGTGTTTTAATCTCTCTGAAATGCTCTCTTCACATTACCTTTTCAAGACTGCTTTGATGAACTCTTTACTGACTGTGTCTTCTATGAAAGGTACAATTCCTGGGGAGTAATTTCCCAAACAATTGTTATGGTGGTATACGGTTTCTAAAACTTCCTTGGTCTCAGCAGAAAACTATACTATTTCTTGAATGATCCTCTGCTCACAGAAGGTGGAATTAACAACACGACATTAAGCCTAGTGTGGCAGAACATTTTATCTTGGGAATCATCTCATTTGAAGAGTTTAATATCAGTAATGGTGTTTTAGGGACAGAGTATATATTAGGACTCCACTCTTCACCTGCCTGGAGTTTCAGGACCCTTGGTCATCCTTGCTCAAGATGCACAACCACATCCCCTCTCTTGTTTGGGGGCTTGTGGTACTGCATTGGTTTGGAGAGAAAGAGGCTAAACTTTGTGGTGAGATCTTGGGTCATACAATCCCTTTTACCTCCCCTCCTCCTCTATTCTGCGGCTGTCTGTTCACTCATTCTCCTTTCATGTACTCCAATTCATTGAGTCTCTGCTCTTTCCCCTTTCACTATTATTCATTAGCTATCTAAATTGTGCTTTGATAATTTTCTCACCATGAAATTTCCAGAACTTGATTTTGGAATCATGTAAGGAAAAAAAAATCAACTAGCATCTTCTGATGGCTCAAGATTTATCCTTTTAAGGATGCAACCTACATGAATGCTTGTGATTTGCTGTTTGATATGGCAGTGTAATGATTAATTTGTATTATCAACTTGATTGGATGAAGATATGCCAATGATTAAAAGTCTTCTGGGTGTGTCAACAAGGGTGAGTCTAGAAATGATTGGCATGTGGGATAGTGAACTGAAGGGAACCCCCTCCCTAAGCATGAACAGCACCACCCAGTAGGAAGGAATAGAAGTTGGAAGAACAAGGAAGCAGATACAGATGCAATCTCTGCTCTTCTTGAACAGGTTCTTGATTGCTGCTTTGATCATCTGAGGATATTGGACTCTTGCTTCTTCACTGTTTCAAAGTGGACTCTGCCAGTGAGTGATTCTCCAGGTGGTTACCAGAAGCCTTGGTCTTGGACTAGGGTAGCACTGTTGATCCTTCTTGCTCTGTGGTTTCTGCCTCTTAGACTGAGAAGCAACTGGTTCTTCCAGTTCTGTAGCCTGCAGATGGTCATTGTGAACTATTCAGTTTCTGGTTCTGTAATCCAATCTAATAAATTCTCTTTTTATAATCATACTTCCTGTTGATTCTGTTTCTCTACAGAACCCTGAGTAATACAGGCAGGTAGGGTAGATGAGAAAGAGAAGAGCTATTTAGTATCAGTATTCCATTCTCGTTTTGGCTCAGTAAAACTCTCAGAGTTACAGGTCACATTTTGTGCACAGAAAAGAACAAGTCCAATGGCCATATTTACCTTGCAAGAATATATTCTTTTCAAATGAAATGACAAAAGTAAACTTTAAACTATAAGTTAATAAAACAAGGAAAATATGTGATATAGGGTATTTTATTCAAGTCAATACAAAGCATATAGTAATATTAATGCAAAAGCAATAGAGGTAGATATTTATTTTTAGACCATAACAGGAAAGGGTTTGGGACACAGATGTTGGGACTAATGACACATTAACTAACTCAGGCTGACTCCTTACTCCCTGGCAGGTGAGCAAGATCAAGGCTCAAAGGTGGTTTCAAAGGTTAATGACAATAAATTGGACCACCATCAGGGATTGGTTAACAACAGTTCTGCCTTGTCACTGGTTGAGAAGAGCAAGGAGGTTTAAGACCCTGACACACAGATATAATTTGAGCTTGCTAAAATTTTAATGTGTAGAACTAAAAATTAAAGATTAAAGAATAGTAAATGGTATGCTCCACTACCAGAGTAGTCTCCTGAATCAGAGAGGAAAATAGTTCAGGAAATTATTAAATACTGACTGGTTTCAATGGAAACCTGAGGCAGTGTTGATCTGAGTTCATGAATGTATCTTGTCAAACTGTTGCTTTCCTGACTATTTGTCACCACATATTTCTTTTTCTTATTAAAATAATCAAAATAGGATATCACAGCTTAGATATCATGGGTGTTCTTTATTTGTCTATGACTATATCTCCAGTTGCCTTTGTATTTGATGAGAATGTAGTTCTTTCTGAAGATTGTCTGTGTGTTCACCTGAGGCAACTTTTTTTCTCCTTCTTATAATTTCTTACTGGTCTTCATAGATTCTTTCTATTTTTCTCTTATCAGGAACCTGATGTATTGATATAAAGTAATACTTAGTTCATTTTCTTCTTCATAACTGTCAGAGATAACTGCAATTGCAATCAGACTTGTAGTTTTATAACAACCCTAGTTTATCACATAGAACTAATACTATTTTTGTTGGATGGCAAAGATAATTAAAATTTTATTCATATTGAGTTTACTGTAAAAGTAAAGGGACAGTTTGAATTACTGGTTCTGAGATACTGATTTTACTAGAGAAATCCAGTGTATACACTTACTGAGTATCTGTACTTCAGAAAACCTTGTTGGAAACTTTGTTGTAATACACTTTAAGTCCAAACTACACCTCTTTCTAATGTTTGAAACCTCACTAACCAACTGACTTCTCATTCTCTGAGGATTTTTAGACTTTGTGGAGAAAATTATTGATATAATTAATGTATATATAAATATAATACTTAATATATATTATATTATATATGCTATATTATATATAAATTATTATATATATACTATATTGTATGTATACATAAATTACGTGTTTAATTTTTAAGTAAGTATTCATCTTATCTGGAAGTGTGTAATCCCTCCATCATGAAAACAAAGTGCATATGGACATCTTTCTATGTCCAAATATAGTGACCACAGATCTGAGTGGGTCTGGTGACAGATGTAACTGTGTGCTAAATTCATTGATGGATTGCTAATTAATCAGATGCAGCTAGAATACCTCAAATTTCACACTAAAATAAATACTAGAAATATTATGAGATAGAATAAAGATGACAACTTCCAAATCAAAGTAATATATTAGACCAGAAAGGGAAAATTCATAGATTCAATGGCATAAAACACAAAACAGGAAAGCGCTCAAAGAAAAGACATTTTAAAAAGTTAAGAAGACACATAAAACTTAGAGATGATGAAACATGAGAAATAAAAATATACAAAAATGTTGTACTATCTTTAGTTAACAAAAAAAAATCTTTGAGTTTTTATCCTATTAGCAAAGTAAACAAGATAATGCTTCAAGTTAGAATTTTACTTTTAAAAAGTGCCATTTTGATAGAATTTTGGAAACTATGGCACATGATGATTCAATGTGTACATAAAAGGGACATTTAACCAAACTATATATATATATATATATATATACATATATTTGCTATATCTATATATATCATATAAATATAAATATGTTATACATATTTGTTTTATATTTGTTTGTTATGTATATATATATACACATATATGTTATATATCTATTTGTTATATATATAATAATATGTATATTCACACCTATATATGTATAGGTATGTGTGTGTGTATATATATATATATATATATATATATATATATCTGACAAAATTGAGTGTATAAGAAATAGCCATCTACTTCTGGAGAGAAATATAGAAAATTATGAATTGTTACCTTGTAATTCACTGTAAACTTTAGATATTTTATTGTGAAAATAAAATATTGTCAAAATATTTTTAATAAACATTAATGCACAAAAGTGGAAGGGTATTTGACAATGGTTATCAATGAATATTAAATAATATGCATTTTATGCCTGAGAAATCACTTTTTAATTTATTTTAATAAAATTATTACAAATAAAGTATGTAATTAGTCATTCGTTCAATAGTTTATATATGAGAGTTAAGAGATGAAAACAACTTTAAAAACAAAGAAAATTTATACCATGAAATTTTGAATGTTAATTTAAAATGAATAAAATAAATAATTATTTCAAGAATACTATTTTCAAAACTAGAAAGTAAAGTATTATAGAATGAATGAAATTGTAGAGATATGTGTGCATATAAAGGAGGACAGAAAAAACAATGGAGACCTATCTACATATTGAAATCTGCAATATAACATTAGAATTATGATTTGGATAAGCTAAAATAGGCAAATACAAGAAATTCTGGAAAATATGTTAGAAAAGGTCTTGCATAAGTGAAATCACTATTGGGGTTCTATGCATATACAAAGTGGAACACTAAGTTTGATGTATGAGGTGTGAGACTCAATATCATACATCCAACATGAGTAATGTGTTAAATATTGTTTTAAATACGTATTGTTTTAAATATGTAGTAACTTTCCTTAATAATTCCAAATTTAGGGGATCCAAGATGGCAGACTAGAGGGTGACTGCATCTCCTTTTGCTCCAGAAGTCAGGATTCAAGAAGGGGAGGTATTGAGACACTTGGACCAACATAGAGCCACGATGTGAGCCTCTCCCACCGGGTGAAACTCGGCCCCGGCAGCAGGCCCGGACAGGGACAGCTTCTCGGAGCAAGGCAGGGCAACGAGAGACTTCCCCAAGCACCCCTGCCCCCTCTGGTGACAGGCTCCATCCACAGCCAGTATCTTGGAGCAGGCCCACCCAGTGAGAGCTTTTTCACACAGAGCCAACCCCAAGCCCTGAACCCAGTGGCCAGTCCCAGCCTGCAGGCAGCTTCTGGAACCAGGGCAGGGCACCAAGAGACTTCCCCAAGCAGCCCTGGTCCCTCCCATGACAGGCCCAGTCCACAGTCAGGTTTTCAGAGCAGGCCCGCCCAGTGAGAGCTTTTCCACACAGAGGGAAACCCAAGTCCCAGACCCAGTAGTGGGCACTAACCCGCAGGTGGTTTCTGGGACCAAGGCAGAACAGGGAGAGGCTTTCCCTGAGCAGCCTGGATCCCGCAGGTGGGGGCAGGCACTGTCTATAGGAGCAGGACTGCCCAGTGAGAGGATTTCCACGCAGAACCAGCCCCCAGCCCTGGACCCAGTAGCGGGCTAGGGGCAACTTTCTTCAGAAGCACTGCATTATCAAGTTCCTCCAAGGCTTCAGGTTACTGAAGACTGGGAGGTGATATACTGGAAACATACAGGGACACTATAAGCCAATAAAGAAAATCTGCAATATCTCAGAGTCCCACTGAAATCTGACCATTATGAGAAAACAAGGAAAGAAAATATCCCAAACAAACCTAGATACTATATCAATAAAACCCAATAACAGCACAGCAGAAGAAATGTCAGAAAGGGAGTTCAGAATGTACATAATTAAAACAATAAGAGAAGCAGATGAGGAAATGAAAGAGCAAATGCAGGCATTAAAGGAAGAGATGAAAGAGCAAATGCAGGCATTAAATGATCACACCAATCAACAGTTAAAAGAGCAAATACAGGAAGCAAAAGATCATTTCAATAAAGCGTTAGAGGTACTGAAAAAAAAAAAAACAAACAAACAGAAATCCTTGAAATGAAGGAAACAATAAACCAAGGTAAAATCTCCTCAGAAAGCATAACCAATAGGATAGAACACCTGGAAGACAGAACCTCAGACATTGAGGACAAAATATTTAATCTTGAAAACAAAGTTGACCAAACAGAGAAGATGGTAAGAAATCATGAACAGAATCTCCAAGAATTATGGGATATCATGAAAAGGCCAAATTTAAGAATTATCGGGATTGAGGAAGGCATAGAGAAATAAACCAAAGGAATGAACAATCTATTCAATGAAATAATATCAGAAAATTTCCCAAATCTGAAGAATAAAATGGAAAACCAGGTACAAGAGGATTATAGGACTTCAAATGTACAAAATTACAACAGACCCACACCAAGGCACATTTTAATAAAAATACTTAACATACAAAATAAAGACAGAATTTTAAAGGCTGCGCAAGGAAAGAATCAAATTACATTCAGGGGGAAACCAATAAGAATATCAGCAGATTTTTTAATACAGACCCTAAGCTAGAAGGGCCTGGGACAACATTTACCAAGCCCTGAAAGAAAACGGATGCCAACCAAGAATCTTACACCCAGCAAAACTTACTTTCAGATTTGACGATGAAATAAAATCCTTCCATGATAAACAAAAGCTAAAGGAATTTACAAAAGAAAACCAGCATTACAGAACATTCTCAGCAAAATATTCCATGAAGAAGAGATGAAAAACAAAGATGCAAATCAGCAATGGGAGGAACTAACCTAAAGGAATAGCCAAATAAAGGAGAAACCAAATCAGGTCAAAAAACAAAAATGAGTCAAATGACTGGGAATACGAATCATATCACAATAATAACCCTGAATGTTAATGGCCTGAACTCATCAATCAAAAGACATAGACTGGCAGATTGGATTAAAAAGAAAAATCCAACAATATGCTGCCTGCAAGAGACTCATCTCATAGAAAGAGATACCCATAGACTAAAGGGGAAAGGATGGGAAAAACATACCATGCACAGGGACACAGCAAAAAAGCAGGAGTCCCCATCCTCATTTCAGGTAATGTGGACTTCAAGCCAAAACTAGTCAGAAGGGATAAAGAAGGGCATTACATACTGCTGAAGGGAAGCATAAATCAGCAAGACATAACAATCATAAATGTGTATGCCCCAAACATTGGCTCATCCATGTATATCAAACAAATTCTTCTCAATTCCAGAAATCAAATAGAAAACATCACATTAATAATAGGTGATTTTTAACACACTTCTCTCACCACTGGATAGATCTTCCAAACAAAAATTGAATAAAGAAACCATAGATCTCAATAACACAATCAACAATTTAGACTCAATGTACATATATAGAAAATACCATCCAACAAAGAACAAATACACTTTCTTCTCAGCAGCACATGGATCCTTCTCTAAAATAGACCATATTTTATGCCACAAAGCTACTGTTAGCAAATACAGGAAGATAGAGATATTACCTTGCATTCTATCAGATCGTACTGGATTGAAATTAGAAAAAATGACAGAATAAAAACAGAATCTTCTCCAATACGTGGAGATTAAATAATACAATATTATATGATGAAGGGATAACAGAAGACATCAGGAGGGAAATAAAAAAAAATTCTTAGAAGTAAACAAGAACAAAGACACATCATATCAAAATCTCTGGGACACTATGAAAGCAGTACTTAGAGAAAGATTTATTTCATGGGGTGCATTCAACAAAAGAAGTAAAAATCAACAAATAAATAACTTAACAAAAAGAAGAGCAGATGAACACCAAAAGTAGTAGAAGACAGGAAAGAGTTCAAATCAGAGCTGAAATCAACGAAATTAAAACAAAAGAAACAATCAAAAAAATTAACACAATAAAGAGTTGGTTATTTGAAAATGCAAAAAAAATTGATAAACCGGTAGCCACAATAACAAAGAGAAAGAGAGATAAAACTCAAATTACTAAAATTCGGAATGAACAAGGAAATATCACTACTGACATGAGTGAAATACAAAACATAAATAGAAGCTCTTTTGAAAATCTATACTCCAACAAAGCAGAAAACCTCAAAGACATCAACAAGTTTCTAGAGACATATGAATTACCTAAACTGAACCAGGAGGACATACACAACAAAAATAAAACAATTTCTAGCAATGAAATACAAGAAGTCATCAAAAGTCTATCAACAAAGAAAAGTCTGGAACCAGATGGGTTCTCAGCCGAGTTCTACAAAACCTTTAAAGAAGAGCTCATTCCAATACTCCTCAAAGTATTCCATGAAATAGAAGAGGAGGGAAATCTGCAAACTCATTCTTTGAAGCCAATATCACCCTGATACCTAAACCAGACAGAGACACATCGAGGAAAGAAAATTTCAGACCAATATCTTTAATGAATATCAACGCAAAAATTCTCAACAAAATTTTAGCAAATCACATACAAAAATATATTAAAAGATAGTGCACCACGATCAAGTGACTTTTATCGCAGGGATGCAAGGTTGGGTCAACATCCAGAAATCAATAAATGTCATTCACCATATCAACAGACTTAAAGTTAAGAATCACATGATTATTTTGATATATGAAGAAAAAGCATTCGATAAAATACAGTATCCCTTCATGCTCAAAACACTAGAAAAAATTGGGATAGTGGGAACATTCCTTAACATTGTAAAGGCCATCTGCACTAAGCCCATGGCCAATATCATTCTAAATGGTGAAAAACTGAAAGCATTCCCCCTAAAAACTGGAACAAGGCAGGGATGCCCTCTTTCACCACTTATATTCAACATCGTCCTTGAAACTCTAGCCACAGCAATTAGACAAACCAAATAAATTAAAGGGATACGAATAGGAAAAGAAGAACTCAAAGTATCCCTGTTCGCTGATGACATGATTATATATTTAGAAGAACCCGGAAATTCCACCAGAAAATTTTTAGAACTCATAAGTGAATTCAGTAAAGTAGCAGGTTACAAGATCAATGCTCATAAATCCAATGCATTTTTATACATAAGTGATGAATCTTCAGAAAGAGAAGTTAGGAAAACTACCCCATTCACAATAGCCTAGAAAAAAATAAGATACTTGGGAATCAATCTCACAAAAGAGGTGAAAGACCTCTACAATGAGAACTACAGAACACTAAAGAAAGAAATTAAAGAACATCTTAGAAGATGGAAAGATCTCCCATGTTCTTGGATAGGCAGAATTAATATTGTCAAAATGGCCATACTACGAAAAGTGCTATACAGCTTCAATGCAATTCCAATTAAAATCCCAATGACATACCTTACAGAAATAGAGCAAGCAATTATGAAATTCATCTGTAAGAATAAGAAACCCAGAACAGCTAAAGCAATCCTTAGCAAAAAGAGCAAAGCAGGGGGTTTCGCAATACCAGATCTTCAACTCTACTACAAAGCAATAGTAACAAAAACAGCAAGGTATTGGTACCAAAATAGACAGGTAGATCAGTGGTCCAGAATAGAGGACATGGACACAAACCCAAATAAATACAATTTTCTCATATTAGACAAAGGGGCCAAAAATATGCAAAGGTGAAAATATAGCCTCTTCAACAAATGGTGCTGGGAAAACTGGAAATCCGTATGCAAAAGAATGAAATTAAGCCCCTATCTCTCACCCTGCACAAAACTCAACTCAAAATAGATCAATGACCTCTGAATCAGACCAGAGACCCTTCATCTTATAGAAGTAAAAGTAGGTCCAAATCTTCAACATGTCAGCTTAGGATCAGACTTCCTCAACAGAACTCCCATAGCACAAGAAATAAAAGTTAAGAATCAATAACTTGGATAGATTCAAACTAAAAAGCTTTCTCTCAGCAAAGGAAACTATCAGCAATGTGAAGAGAGAGCCTACAGAGTGAGATAAAATCTTTGCCACTCATACTTCAGATGGAGCGCTAATTTCCAGAATATATAAAGAACTCAAAAAAACCAAGAATACAAATAATCCAATCAACGTATGGGCTAAGCAAATGAACAGACACTTCACAGAAGAAGATGTACAAGCAATCGACAGATATATGAAAAAATGTACAACATCTCTAGTAATAAGAGAAATGCAAATCAAAACTACCCTAAGATTCCATCTCGCCCCAAATACAATGGCGATTTTCAAGAATACAAGCTACAATAGGTGTTGGAGAGGATGTGGGGAAAAAGTTACACTCATACATTGCTGGTGGGGTTGCAAATTAGTGCAGCCACTCTGTAAAGCAATATGGAGATTCCTCAGAAAGCTTGGAATGGAACCACCATTTGACCCAGTTATCCCACTCCTTGGCCTATACCCAAAGGACTTAAAATCAGCATACTACACAGATGCAGCCACATCAATGTTCATAGCTGCTCAATTCACAATAACCAGATTGTGGAACCAACCTAGATGTCCTTCAATTGATGAATGGATAAAGAAACTGTGGCATATATATACAATGGAATATTACTCTGCCATAAAGATTGATAAAATTATGGCATTTGCAGGCAAATGGATGAAATTAGAGAATATCATGCTAAGTGAGATAAGCCAATCTCAAAAAACCAAAGGACGAATGATCTCACTGATATGCGGATGATGACATATAATGGGGGATGGGAGGGGTTAGTGTTAGTGGTGGGAGGGGTTAGCGTTAGGGTTAGGTTTAGGGTTAGGATTAAGTAGGGTGACAAGAATGGAGGAAGGAAGGACTGTATAGAGGGAAAAGAGGGGTGGGGGGGGAGGTAAAAAATACCAGAATGAATCAAACAACATTATCCTATGTAAATTTATGATTACACAAATGGTATGCCTTTACTCCATGTACATACAAGAAACAACATGTATCCCATTTGTTCACAATAATATAAAATGAATTAAAAAAATAAAATGATATTCAAAATGATATTCAGTAAAAAAAAAAAAAAAATTGAATAGGTAGCACAAGCACATGGTACCAGTTAAAACCGACAAAATATAAGCATTCCCTGGCCCTCAGCTACCCTCTTTCCCTCCCTGGAGGCAGCCACAGTTGTCTGTCTGTTTTGTGTGGGTTTTATATTACCCATTGAGGCAGGCACACAAATCATATAAATGCTAGCATACTTTCCGATGCTTTTTGACGTAGCAATATGTCTTGGTGATTGTCCTTATTAGAACCTACAGAACAGCCTCATTCTTAGAGAGAATTACATGGAATGGATTTATGGTCTTTTGTAACCATCCCCCCTCAGAGTTACATTCTTTCAGCATTCTGCTAATTTAAGCAGTGCCATAACAGTTAATCTTATACATATGCCATTTTGCACATGTACAAATACATTTATAGTTTAAATTCCTAGAAGTAAAAATACTAGTCAAAAGGCATAGGCATTTATTTATTTATTTGGTACCAGGGGTTGAACCCACGGGTGCTTTACCACTGTGCTATATCCCCAGCCCTGTTTATTTTTTATTTTACACAGGGTCTCACTAAGTTGCTAGACTGGCTTTGAACTTGGGATCCTCCTGCCTCAGCCTCCTGAGCCACTGGGATTACAGGCATGCACCCCTGTGCCTGGCATATTTAACACTTTCTGTAATTCATTGACCCTTTTTTTTTCTGACTTCCGGACTGTGTCAGTGTCAACTTGTCTTCTCTACTCAGAGAGTGTCAACACATTGTTTCGTGTTTTCTTCTAGTGCTTTAAGTTTAAATTTTAAAATGAGTACATTTATTTTGAGTGTCTAATATTCTCATTCAAACAAAGAAAATAGTATTGCTTCTTTTTTAAACATGAGACACTGTGTGAATTTTCTTATTGTTATCACCTTCTACCACTCTTAAGCCAGATCTTTGTCTTCTGAAGTGGGAAGTTGAGGGTGATCCAGGGAATCCCAGTGTACTTCTGTACAGATGACAAAGATCTTCATGTTGTCACAGCTTTGCACTGCATTGAATAACTCCCACTCCTACCCCCACCCAATCTGTAGATAGTTGTTGTACCTATAACACTTCACTTAATTGACCATTCACTTGAGAAATATTTATTAAGTGTCCTCTAAAGCATGTCCAAATACTTGGTTGATATTGGCACCTTTTGATGCAGTGGTGATCATCTAGATGTTTAACAGGGCATGGGCAAGATAGAGACTGACTGTCTCTTTGGTAATCACGTTGTAACCCAGGAAGCACCAGTATCTCTTTGTGACTCAAGATTAACCCTTCTTATCTATGTCCAGTATCCAACAGTTGTGTTCTTGGCAGCATTCTTTCATCCCCATTCTATAGGTCAAGAGATTCTTGATCTCATTCTCATGTTCTTGTTATTTTCCTGTTCATATCATCAGTGATTTTGGGGAGATAATACTTCAAGTATATGATGTTTTAAATATGCAGTTGAAGGCTGACATAAAATATGGTACTAGGTATCCTCTTACATTAAAATTTTTTCCTTATTAGCTTTGAGCTGAAAATGTATTTTTGTGATTACATGTCAAAGCATTTTTCTAAGTAACAGCATATTTTGTAAATATGAGAAAGCCATTGTGGTGTGAGACATCAGTGTGGTTTCACTATGTAATTTTTAGGGGAAATAATGAAATACTTCAACCATATAACAAATACCAGTGTGCCCACCACTTGCCTTATCTTGCCATATTTACTTTAAATATAAATGTGTGGATGGATATACATATTCATATACATATATATATATATCACATATATATATATTTATATATATATATCCCTTTATAAGTTTCTCTAATGAAGTGGGTGCATTTTGTGATTTGATTGCATGGGTACTTTATTATGGTAATCATACATACACATGCCTTTTTTTTAAATAAACACTCCTTCAGATTAAAAAAAAAATTCCAACTTTAATGATTCATTCAAATATCTCGCACGTGTTGACTGACAATATAGATGACATTAGGACTGTGTGAGCCAAATGTTGAAGAAGTAATTTTGCCTTAAAGCACAATTTGGTCAAGACATGAAGAAGAATGGGCACAACCTGGGGTCCATGCCAAAACTGGTGTTTTCTCAAGAGGTCATCTCAAATTTAATACTTTGATATTATGTATAGATATCGGTTTTAGTAACTTAGATGCATGTATAGTATTTGCATATATGTATCATATACATTTGTGTGCAAATATGTGTCCATTGGCATCTTTAATTATTATATGAATGAAATTTTCAAAACATGAAGATGACTTGAGTAAAGTGCTTCAGCAGTGTCACTAGTTTTCAGACATTGGCAGAGAGCACATTCTCTTGTATTTTTTTTCTTTCCTACAAAATATTTTTTGTCTCACATAAGAAAATCTTTCATCAATGCCCCTGCTTATACTAAGTGCATCAACTGAAAAAAAAATTTCCAAAATCATTATAATACATGAAAAACACAAGAAACACTATATTATGTTGAAGGTTTTGGATCTACAAAGTTATAATTAAGCACAATCCACTTCATCTGCCAAATTATCATTTGGTCAATTTTATTTGCAGATAAACCATTTCTAAGCTGTGCCTTTTATCTATGGAACTATGGAGTTGAATCACAGTGCGAATCAGTTCACTCTGTTTGGGTTAACACAGAATATTCAATACAATTATAGCCCAAATTTTCTCATTACATGGATGAACTTCAAATAGCTTCTGAAAAAGCCACTTCGGGAAGTCACAAGTAAACTATAAAAGTTGCCACTCAAGATTTAACTACACATCTTCTCTATCACATGAGGATGCTTGTATTCTCCTTTTGAAAAACTCTAATAATTTAATCCTCCAAGATTCATCTCTACCTTAAGTTTACCTGATCTCCAACTCCTACCCTCAGTAAATGACTTAATTTTTTTTCTCAGCAAAAAAAGAAGCACTGAAGATAATTTTGCATCTGAGTACACAAAACTATTGAGGACTATAAAGTTATAAACTGGTCTGAAGGAAATATTTTTATGATAATAGTAAATTAACAGAATAGCTTAATTTAGGGTAGACATACCTTTAATTAGAATACATTTTTTCTCAGAATCATGCATGATTAAAGCTTCCTAATGCAATTTGTCCTCCTGGGGTTTTCACAGAATCCTACTGTATAGAAAACAGATTTTGTTGTGGTTTTCTTGGTCTACATCATGTCTATTGGGGGCAACATGCTGATTGAAGTGACCATCATTTGTAGCCCTGAACTGCTGAACTGCCCTGTGCACTTCTTCTTGGCATTCCTGTCCTTCCTGGGTACATGCTTCTCCTCAGCCTTGGCCCCAAAGATGATTGTGGATTTGCTCTATGAGAAGAAAACCATCTCTTATAAATGATGCATGATTCAACTTTTTGCAGAACACTTCTTTGGTGGAGCAGAGATGATTATCCTCACAGCCATGGCCTATTACCACTATGTGGGCATTTGCAAGCCCTTGTGCTACTCTTCCATCATGAACTGGAGGCTCTGTGGCATTCTGGTGGTGGTGGTCTGGACAGTGGGATTCTTGCATTCATTCATCCAGATTCTCTTGATTTTCCACTTGTTCTTTTTTGGTCCTAATGTCATCGATCATTTCTTATGTGACTTGCACCCATTACTGGAGCTGACCTACACTGACACATCTTTGGACATTTTGTAGTTGCTAACATTGGGTTTATCTGCATTGTAATATTCACCATATGGCTTGTCTTCTGTGGTGTACTCTTGCTCTCTCTGAGAACACTCAATTCTGAAGGGCAGAGGAATGCTCTGTCCACCTGTGGATCTCACATTGCAGCTATGGTTTTGTTCTTTGTTGCATGCATACTTACATATGCATGGCCTCTATCAGCCTTCCCCTGTACACCATGCTAATCTTCTGCTCAATCTTTTGACTTAGACTTTTAGGGACATTGAAATGAAAAATTCCATGAGGAACATGTGGAAGATAATGGTGGTGGCTTCTCATGACAAACAAAATTATAAACTTTATAAAAATAATATAATGAGTAATGAATTCAAAATGGTCTTAAACAAAAACATTATAAGACCCTCATTACCTCTAAAGTTGTAACATAATTATAGAAATGTCACTAGTGTCATGTCAGAGATTATTTCACTATCTTATCAGGCACCCAGTTGTGGTAAGTCAATATTTTATTATGTAAATTGAAGATAATTGAATATTGTGCTTACTTAAAATCAAATCATTTTTTATAAAGACATGAAAAAATACATGTCAGATGGTGGACCATTGACTCCATGCTTTGAAAAAACTTGTGGAGGGATGACAAAAGTACCTTAGATATTAGAGACAGATCATTATTCAAATTATTTCAAGTAAGAAGAAGTTTTGATTTAAGCTATTGATCTCAGTGATGCTGGAGGAAAACAACCAGATATCAGGAGGGGTATTCAGAAGAACATTGTATGTTTCCTGTTTCCTGTGACCCTGTTCTTCAAGGTGGGTTCATCTCTACAGGTTAAGTCATTCCTGAATTTCATGACAGGTAGAACTTGATGGCTCAGAGCTCCCTGCCTAAGGTGAGTTCCTCTCCAGTCAGCACCACCTCATATCAATAAACTTTGGAGAGCAAGGGGAGGCAGATTTCATGAGGGTCTCAACAATGAGTATTTCTTTTTCAAGTACAATCAAAAGGAACTGACATATGACATAACCAACCAAACCAGGACCAACTGCAGATGTAAAGATCTGACTCCTCACAGTCCTAAAGAGGAAGTTTAGAGGCACCAGAGAGTGAAAGGAACTTTAAAACAAGATAATATTTCAATTTATTTGGTATTTTCATTTTTGTGGCTTTCTGTACCCAAGTGAAAAAATAATCCTATTTCAACAAGCATCAATACAAATATCATTCAAATTTATACAGCTTATATGTCATTCTCATAGTGAAGTTTGGTTGATCTCAGGTTGCAATGTGGCCTCTGGAATAAATCTATTTACAGCAAAATCATGCAGTTTTCCCTAGTCTATCAACACTAATAAAACACCTATTGAGTGTCATGGGAAAAAATGCTAAATCTTTCTTTGCCAGGCCCAAAGTAAAAGAGTTAATGATAATAGTTTTCTTCCCCAGAATAATGTGGTAGAAGATAGATAAGATTTCACTGTCATTGTAAATCCATGAGGGATTAAGATTTAAGGTCTTCAGTGTGAGTGCCCTGCAGCAGTTCAGGTGTGTAACAAAGGTTTAGACATACCAGTGTACCTGTCTTTAACTCTCCCTTTCCTTCTCCATCATCTGTTCTTATAGTAGGGGTGTCATGTCCTTTTCATGCACATAGAAGTTCATTCATCTCTACAAACTCCAACCAGTTCATTCATCTCTAAAACAGCTCAAGAAATGAAGATATGCTCTAATTGGCTCAATTACTTTAAGAATTGCTAAATCCAAAATTTAAAATACTATAAAATAATACATTATTTTGGACCAATTGAAGTGACCACCACAGATTCCTATCTGATCCATCATATACTTGAAATAGACCAAATGTTTTCACTTTAATCCTAAACCCCTCATTGTGTATACCAGTAATGATTCATGATTAAAGAAAACAAAACATTCAGCAGAAGAATTAATAAATCCTGAAAGACATCTGTAAACAGTTTTCAACCTTTCTAATTTACTTTACAAAATTTTGCAGAAGGCTCTTTACAACAGTTCTATGTTGATTTTGCCTAGGTTGGTGAAATGCATTCCAATGACTTTACTTCTTTGGCAATGTAACTGTTGTTTACAGTAATTCAACTTATAGTTATTGCAGTTATCAAAATAATTTTCAAGAGCACAATGCCAATATAAAAATTGAAAATTTTAAAGAAACTAGATCCAGAAGGAAGTTGATAACTGATGTCAAGTTTAAATAATTAAATTATTTAGGAATTATATTGTTACATCACAAGTCAGATAAAATCATGATTTTACTCAAAAATCTTATAGTGTTCACCAATATCAAACTACTGTTTATTTCTACAATGAATCTCTGCCCATTCTTCCTCTGTAGTTTTTTCCTTATTTAATTACCTTTAATTACCTGATTATTCTTCATTGTCTTTCTTTCACTGAAAATAACTTTTTTTTTCTTTTGACTCTGAATTCTCCCATTGTTATTTCATATTTCTATGTCTTACTTACTATCATTTTCAAATATATATACCACATGCTGGTCAGACCAACTCATTCTGAAGTTTGCAACTGTGATATGCAATACATGTTCTAACATGTCAGAGGTGTCCTTCATTTTCTGTGGTTTCTTCAGTTTAGGTTGGCTCCACCTGCAAGGTTGCAGTGTGATTCTTTCTGTGCCAGTGTGGGGAAGAGTCTTACAGATTTCCTTGTTGTATAAAAGTTGGGATTCTGGTTCTGGAATTTTTCTTTCTGCTAAACTCTATCTCCTAGTTCATGCTGAAGCACACAAATCGAACAGATATTATCTTGCTTCACAAAATATGTGAAGAATAAATGAAAGATGTTGAAGCAAAAATTAAAGAAGGATATTTCTAAAGGTAGAATATTCATATCAAGACCCTACAAAAAACAAATATTTTAGTGTGGTCCCACCTAAAAAGGGGACTAATGTGCTTTGTCCCATTTTCCCTTCAAACTTTAGTTTTAAAATCTATGTTCCTTTTCATCCAACCAAAGTATAGTAACTTATTTTCAAATAAAATACAAAGAGATAATTATTTTAATCTGTAGAAATTTTGCTTTCAGTTTTAAAAGTCATATAATCTCAAAATCAATTCCTGAAAGGTGGAAAAAAACACAATTTGATTAATGTAAAAGTTTCCATAAATGTACAGAAATGTGTCTCTTTAACAAGTACATGTTGCTGCCTCAGTCCCAGTAGAACACCCATTGTCCTGGTGGATTGGTGCTGCCTTGTCCCAGAACTCAGTCTTGCATCAGTCCCTACATTCCATCCCCACACATAGTGTTCCATTCCTGAGCATCAAGGAAAGTGAATTCATCTTCACACAGAAACCCAAGGGAGTTAAAAAAAAAGGGGGGGTGGGCAGAGAGTATTTAAAGGTGGTAGGCATACAGTTTTTTAAACACTTGAGTAAATAAAATGTCTTGCAAAATTTGTCTTGGAAATCATCTCTTTGGGGAGAACTGAGAAAAAATTCTACAGGTTCATGATCTCTCAAGGAAATTTCTGTAAATTCCAGCTGAACTTCAAGGAGGAAACCTGCTTCTTCATTTTTCTTTTCCCTAAGACTATGTTCAAGACAACAATTGTGAACCACTGGGAACATCCTTCACCTTGATTGCCAGAGAGACTCTTTTGCTCCATCTTACGTATATAAGGAAGCACTGGACACAACTTTCATATTCTGGCCACCAATGAATGGAATTTTTACCATAGAGGATAGGGATGGACATCATGAGAATTTTTAGGGAATCCATATATGGTACGATTTATAATTCACATTATTTTATTTTCAAAAGTATTTCAAATTATGAAGCAGTGTTTAAAGTGTGTGTGTTGAGGTCAGGGTACTAAGTAGAATGCAGTGCCTGCATATTGGACTATTTAGATAGCCATTGAGGCTGTAAGACTCCTCGTCTTTAACAGACATTATATAACCAAGTTCAATGACAGTGAAAGGGAATAAGTAATACATGTGGAGTCTCAGACAGCCCTTGATAAAAGCTAAGTACCCAGAAATAACAACCGCTATTTGAATGATTCAAATATTTCATTCAGTCAGGATATGGTGGTGAGGAGAATCTACTCCTTCAAGTATAATAAAATTTTCATCTTCAAGCTAAAACCAAATAATTTTGAAAGGCTACAACTTCATATTTTTGTCCTAGTTCTTTTATAGCATTTTCTTTGTGCCTTTTAAAAAGCAGGTCAATTTTTTCAACTTTGTCTGCATATGTCTGGAAAATTAAATATAGTATTTGTCAGCACAAACTACATTGTATTTACTGTTCAGCCATAGAAGGTTGTGAACACAGGCAGATATGTATTTATGCATTAAACTCAACATATGCTCCAAATCAAATCCATATTAGTTCTTATTTACCTGCACCAAAATATACCAAATTGTCCAAACATATGCAAAAACTCAACTCCTATGTGGTTTTGGGGTCCTGATGTGTTTGTGATAAAGCAAATAATCTTATTTTTTTATTTTAAAAGTTTTGGTATTTATTGTAAATTAAATGAAAACAAAGACAGCAAACATTTTTTTTAAATCAAAAAAGAGAAAAACTGCTTTAGTTTCCTTCCTCAGAATTGTTCAGGAATATCTAAGTGCATAAATTTCTGAACTGCCTGAGTGCTAGTTGACAAGGCTCAGTCTCTTCTTTAAAATAAGCTAAATCACTGAGATAAAAAGGTTCCTTCATCCATAAGAAAGGTCAAATGTGGAAACAAAAATGTTTTCTTATCAAATTCCAGAAGTACTAAGTGTATAAATAATGAGATATTTAGGGATATCATAAAGACAGAGAAAAGGGTGCTGAATTCTGTAAAGAACACAAGTCTCAGCTAGTCACAAAAATGAATATGGTTACCCAGATAGACAAGGAATCAATATTTTATAGATGCATAATAATCCTGGATCAGAACATATGGAGGGTAAGTAATTTAACACAAAAGGAAATTAGAAACAGAATTTTAATTCATTCTCTTGATATGCAATAGCAATGTTAGTAAATTGGAAGCAAGTGTAATTGAAATTTACAACTTGAATATAGTTGCAAAACACTACTTATAATGACAACTTCACTACTAACCCCCTTTTCAATAGTGAATATTACATGTACTTTTAAGTTGAAACAGAAATTCTATTATTTTCAGAACAATTGGTGATAGAGTTAGTTTTCTTGCTAAAATGAGTAGAAAGCAAACAGTAGACAATATGAGTCATGGGACACAGTGAGGTAAACCTCCCAAGGTCACTGCTGAGGAGATGGCACAGTGTCCACACAGTCCATGCTGCCAGGGGACCCTGAGAAATCTCAGGTACAGTTCCATGATATTCAATAGTATGGCAATCAAGAAAGGAAAGACCACAGAAGGTTCCTGGAGAAATATGGGCAGAATATGCTGCTGCTTGTAGGAGAATCTGTTTTAAAATGGTATCAAAATTAGTGCATATAGTTGAACCCAAAAACCCAAAGAAGAATGTTTTCTCTCGTATGTGGAAGCTAACTCACAATAAGGGGGGCCCAACAGGAAGAATAGAATTACTTTATATTAGGTATAGGGGAATGAAGGGAAGGAAAGAGGTATGGGGGAAGGATTGATAGTAGAGTGAAACAGACATTATTACCTCATGTACATGTATGACTGCATGACCAATATGATCCTGCAATATGTATAATCAGAAAAATAAGAGATTACTCTCTATTTATGAATGGTCTATCAAAATATATAAATGCATTCTACTGTCAAGTACAACAAATTAGAACAAATAAAATAAAATTTTAAAAACTACATAAAAAGTAAATTTAAAAATTAGTGCATACAGGACAAGGATGGTTCTGTCCATGGAACAGTTTTTTATGGAAAATTAACAGTAGTTAAAATTTTTTATATAAATTCTGTGTTTTATTAACCAGTTATTTCCTCCTACACAAGTCAATCTGCCTTAACTTCACTTTCTTTCAGTGAACTTTAGATGGTGGAAAATCTGGTATTGTATGTTTAAACTTATGATTAATTTAAAATATTGTTAAAACCTTAAACAGATATATATATCAGTTTAAAAATTTATTTAGTTTTCTTTTATCATTTTTATGTTTCCTTCCAGATATATTATATTCAATTTATCAATGCAAATAAGCTAAGCTATTAGAAATTTTCTTGTTTTTCTCATTTAGTTTACTGTAAAAGTGCTTCAACTATGTTTAAAAAGCTTTGATACCATCATATGGTATTAATATGTAACCATCTGATTTGCATAAACATCTTTCTGTAGTTGAATACTTTAGCTATGTCCCCTTTTCTCCATCACACATGACACTATGCCATCTTCCATTGTAAAGCTTCCTCTCCTCATTTCACTTTCAGAATAAAAGTTTAGTGTTGAGATTGCTAGTATAAGATTAATAACATGTTTATGATTCTCAAATTATGTAGTAACATGTTTTACAAAATAATTAGATGAATGAACCAGTTTCATTATTCTTTTAAGAGGTATAATTTAAAATACAGTGATTTTAAAAATATAAACTTTCAAAGTGACTTGATTTCATTTCTTTTTGTGCTTATATATAGGCCTGGCTTAAAAATACTGCTGAAACAAATTTTTAATGTCATCCTTTCAATTTATACTTTGAAAATCATGTTATTTACAAGCAGTTGACTCTTTGGGGTCAGGTAGTTGATGAGATTTACTCTAATTTAGAGTCAAGGAGGAGATGGGAGCAGGCTGGATCCTTCAATGACACATGACTACTGGATAATTTCCCTTGGATTGATAGTTTTCCAATAGCAAAAACTTAAAGAATTTTAAAATTAACATTTTGCTATCATAAGTTTAGATAAACAGAAAATTGCTTAGTTTGGATATATCATGTGTACTACTCACGTTCCCCTAGTATTTTCATCTTAAATTAGCATAGACATATTCATCAGAAACCTGAAATAATGGATACTAACTTACTCTTAAATAAATAATAGATTTATATTTGACTCATTTTTGAACTACTCTCTTTTTTTCTGTTCTAGGAGTCAATTCCAAATAACCCATTGTCTTTAAGACAATTGCTTTTCAAAAAAATTAAAATGATAATCCTTGTGATCAAAACCATCAGCCCACTATATTCTCCACTCTGAATGTTCTGACACTAATTTATGAAATTCCTAAATTTGGTAAAAGAAGAAGGTGGGTGTTCTATATTTAATGAACATTTAAAATTTAAAAATGCATTACTTGAAAAACATCCAAAAAGGAAGTGAAAGGGCAAGATTTATTTAATTATTAGATTAACACAGTGTCTGTCTTCCTCTTAATCTCCTGCTCCACTTGGTTTTCTCTGCACAATGAATGTATCTGAAACAGGAATGGATGCATGCAGGGCTGAGGGCTACAATGACGTATTCAAGACCTACCAAATATATTTAAATATGTTGAAAAATTACATAGGCAATTTCTTCTCTACTACTTGCTAAATAATATATTTTTAAAAAATTTTTAAATACCTTTGAAGGTGAGTTACACACTCATCAGCCTTGGTCATGTGAGGAAGGATTTAAGAATAAGCATGGTGTCATTTCTGCTCTGGGTCAGGGACTGTGGCAGTTGTTCTCACTGCATATCACGTCCCCCTTTTCTCTGAGTGCAGCAACTTTCTACTTGTAGGGACTAATCTGACCACCACAGGAGTCCTATTGATAGACATTCTAACTAATCCTGCTGGGAAGTGTAGGCTTACAAAATTTTAAGTAAGATTTTGGAGCAATCATGTGGATGACTCCTGGACAAGGTTTCAGTGGAAACAGCAACTGACATTTCATGGAGTACATAAAAACTGTAATTAGTAAGAGTATATTATCATAAGCAATGTTTTCAAGTTTCCAAGTATGATGCTCCAAATGAACCTGGGAGATAAATATGTGAGCTAAATATGAATGTGTTTGGGAGTTTTCCTTGATTAGATCCTGTCATATTGTATAAATTATTGTAAAATTATTAATAGAGTCTGAAAACTCTGGAAGATGGTGATTACCTATTTGCATATGTAAGTTATTTGCCATCATCATTTGATTCCTCATCATTTCCTTTCTCCTTCATTAAGATGTTCATTCACTAAAGTACAAAGAATCAGAAGCTTTGACGATTCAGGTGGATGGAAATTCTAGAAAAGTTAACCCAGCACTGAAGTCC
The DNA here is from genome assembly GCF_902686445.1 of Sciurus carolinensis. NCBI lineage: Eukaryota > Metazoa > Chordata > Mammalia > Rodentia > Sciuridae > Sciurus > Sciurus carolinensis. Next base: position 25,558,576 of record NC_062223.1, on the reverse strand, counting down.
TTCATAGAAAAGAATCATTCCTACATCATTCCTGAATGATGTAATAGAAAGGGTTTGGGTGTAGAGACAGATATTTTGTGCAACATCCCAGATCAAGTATCTGGTTTTTGCTTAAACTTAATCTCTTGAAGCATAAAATTCCTGTCAATGAAATAAGGATATAAATCCTAGAGTACTCTCTCAGCATTGAGTCTTGTATAATTGTTCCTCTTTCCTTATTTCACATATGTGTCATTACAATATTTGGAGGTAGGCAATTTTTTTTTGTAAAAATCTCTTTGAATGTCTAAATGAGGTCATTAAAAAATAAACCCCTAAACATTTAGTGTAGTCTTGTGGTGTGTTGTCTGTCACTTGGTACTTATTCATAGATTCTTCATTTTGATAAAGAAGAAATTAAATTATGAAAAGACAAAATTCAGATTAGACCTTAAAGAAAGTTTTCAAGGGTAGCCATGCTTTAAAACTATTGCTTAAATTACATGTTGTTTCTTCTTGTAGACATGAAGTTCTCCAGATCAGAGACAGCATGTTAGTCACTCCTGCCTCTTTCCATGACAATGGCAGAAATGCATAATACAGCTACAGTCCTCCTCTCCTCATTCTGGGGGTGAAATGAAGAATGCTTCCTAATGATCCACTGAGGGGAGTTACTAGTAAATTATAAAAGCTGTCTCTTGAGTTCTTGTCTCTTTGTCTCTTCTTCTCAATTACATATGGATGGTTCTATTCATCTTTATAGAAGCTCTAGCAATTCAAAGATAATGAATACTATTTCTCCATATCAGTTCTGCCTTATCTCCAACTCCTATCCTCAATAAATATCTAAATTTATGTTTGCAATGACAAAAGATGCACTAAAGACAATAGTGCATTTAGATGCTCTGAAATACTTGATGACTCTAAAACTATAAACTGGTCTGAAGCAAACTTCAATAATAAGAGTTCTACATTTGCCCTTTCCTTGAAAATCATGCAAAATTAAAGTTTCATAACTGAATTTGTTCTCCTGGGGCTTTCACAGAAGCCTACTGTTCAGAAAATACTATTTGTTCTATTTTTGTTGGTCTACATTGCAACTATTGTAGGCAACATGATGATTGTAGTGACCATCCTTCATAGCCCAGCACTGCTGGGTTCCCCCATGTACTTCTTCTTGGCATTCTTATCCTTCCTGGAGGCCTGTTTCTCTTCTTGTATCACACCAAAAATGATTGTGGACTCCATATACAGAAGGAAAACCATCTCTTATAAAGGATGCATGACTCAACTTTTTGCTGAACACTTCTTTGGTGGGGCAGAGATGATTACCCTCACAGTCATGGCCTATGACCGCTATGTGGCCATTTGCAAGCCCTTGCACTACTCTTCCATCATAAACTGGAGGCTCTGTAGAATTCTGGTGGGGATGTCCTGGACAGGGGCATTCCTGCATTCCATTATACAGGTTCTCCTTACTTTCCAACTGCCCTTCTGTGGTCCTAATGTCATCGATCATTTCATGTGTGACCTGTACCCATTACTGGAGCTGGCCTGCACTGACACTCACCTCATAGGTCTTTTGATGATCGTTACTAGTGGGTTTATGTGCATTATAATCTTCTGCTTGTTGCTTGTCTCCTATGGTGTCATCTCGTTCTCCTTGAGAACACACAATGCTGAAGGGCGGAGGAAAGCTCTGTCCACCTGTGGATCTCACATTGCTGTTGTGGTTTTGTTCTTTGTCTCATGCATATATGTATATGCAAGACCTCCCTCTGTCTTTCCCTTTGACAAAGAAGTAGAAATAGTTTATACCATCCTAACTCCCTTGCTCAATCCTTTGATTTACACATTTAGAAATAAGGAAGTGAAAAATGCTATAAGGAAAATGTGGAAGAGATTGGTGTTAGTTTCTGATGAAAAATAAGATATTAGACCCCCAACTAGCGTAAAGAGCAAAACAATAAGAATAGTCTTGGAGAAAAATTTATGGGATTCTCAATATCTATTAAGAGGTGATATACTTCAGAAGAAAAACATTTGGACTATCAAAAATGATGTTTTCATTTTTATAGCAGGAGTCTAATCTGAGTTGGCAAGTCAATAACCAGACATGCAAATTAAAGAGAGTGATTTTTATGCTTACCTGGAATCTAATAAAAGAAAGAAGAAAGAATGGAGAGAAAAATTACTTGTGAGAATGTTGGAAATTAACTTTATGCTTTCCAAAAACTTGGGGAGGCAAAACAAATCCTCTTTGACATGAGGATTAGAAGTTACCAATTTCAAGTGAAAAAAAAAAAAAAAAGACTTATTTAGGATGGTGAGCTCAGTGATTTTGAATGAAAAACAACCTGATTTGAGGAAGAACATAGAGAAGAGCAAAAGAACTTCTGCTGCCAGAACCGTATCATATGACTCCATCATTTATGTTGGGTCAATTATCATTTGGACAGAATTGGTGTAGCCTCATGAATTTCCTCACAGATAAATCCTGAGTGGGCCAGTGCTGCCTACAGTGTGTTCCTTCTCAGTAACAGTCAGGTTCAGAAGGCGAAGAGGAGGCAGATTCCATGAGGGAGTCAACCATGAGTATGTCCATTTCAAGCACAATAAAAGGGTATTCTTGGGATGCTGCATTGCCAACAAAACCAGGACCAGCTGCAGATGTGAAGATCTGACACCTCCCAGGCCCACAGAAGAAATAAAACTAGAGGCACCAGAGAGTAAAAGGAAGTTTCAAAAGATTATTTCTCAATTTAATTGGTGGTTTGAAAATTTGTGAATTTGTGCTACCAGTTGATAATAATTCTGTTTGAGTAATTATCAATAAAGAGATCATTCAAATTTAGACATGTCTTATATGTCATTCCCATAGTTAAGGTTGTTTAATCTCAGGTTCCCATGTGGCTTCTGGAATCATGCATTTACGAAATACATTTCAATTTCCCCCTAGCCTATCAACACTAATAAAATGCCTATTGGGTATTATGTGCAAGAATACTGAATTTTTCTGTTATTTTCTTAATCAGCCAGGCAAGGCCCAGTGTAGAAGAGTGCATATGCTAGATTTCTTCCCAAGAACTAACATGGCTGAATACAGATAATATTTCATTGCTCTTTAGGGTAAGCCCTCAAGGTATTAAGGTTTGGTTTAAAACAGAAACTGAATAAAGTGTGGGACCTGCAGCTGACTAGGTGTGTCACAAAGCTTTAGGCATGCCAATGTACCTGTCCTTCACCATTCCCTTTCTTCCCCATCAGTTGCCCATTCTCATAGCAGGGGTAGCTTCATGTCCTTTCCTTTCACACAGTTTTCTTCATAAAATAGATCCTGTATCTCTAAGTTGCAGCTTGAGAAACAAGAAACTGATTTAATTGGACCAGCTAATTTATGGATCTGTGAGTTCAATATTTGAAGTAGCATGAAATAAAACATTATTCAGGACAGACTGCAGTGACCACTACAGATTCATGACAGATCCATTTTGCATTTGAATACAAACAACTTTTATTATTTTAACATCCAATCTCTTATTGTATACTTATTTAATGGTATACGTGAGTAAAGAAAATATAACTTTCAGTCAATAAACAAATACCAAAAGACATCTACACAACATTTTTTTATTCTTTCAAATCTGCTTACCTGAATTCTTCAATCCTGGCTATAAAAGTTATTGTTTTAGTTTTACATTGCATGTTCAATATTGATTTTTTCTCCTTACCATGGTGGAATTCATTCCAATATATTTAGCTTTGGCATTGTAACTGTTGTGTTAGTGTAAATTGTCTTATGTCATTCATAAGTTCATTTAGAAGCACCATGACAATATAAAATGTAGGAATTAGTGCATTTGAATGTCTGAATAAGATAAAGGAGAGTTGGTTTATAACTAAATTGATTCAGAAATTTTAGTTGCTATATCATAAATCAGATAAAAATTACCATTTTACTGCAAATCGTGGAATGGTTCTCCCTCCCAACTACTGTCTATCCTACCATGGACTGACTCATTGTGGGTTTTTCCTTATCTCATCCCCTGCTATTCTTCTTTCTTGCTGTTGCTCAAAATTACCTTTTTTTCTTTTTGACTCTGATTCTCCCACCTTTCTCTAATATTTTTGTCTTCCTCAGTATAATATTTTAAATACACGTATCCAATGGTGTTCTTTGGGGTGGAGGTCAAGATGACATTGTAGAACCTGTAGCACTCACAGCTCCTCCACTATTCAAACCTGAAACGGCTGAGATGAGCTACTCAACAAGGTGGGTGACTGAGAGAACAGTGAGGTTCAATATTGGACAGTGAGATACTTGGAGAAAATCAGAGATTCTGGTTACTAGAACAGAGGAAAAAGGGTGCACTGGCACCAATCCTGTACTGGCATATCGGGAGCTAGGCAGGGGAGAGTGGTGGCAAAAAGGAAAAGAGAAAGAGACCTAGAGAAGATATTGGTATAGAGGCATCTGCAGAACAGAAAGTAAGTCTGAACTTTGGTGATCTAGGAGCTGCATAGCAGGCAGGTGTGTGACAAGTACTCTGAGTGTCAGCACTTCAAAGTGGAGAGCTGCTGTGGAGAGCCATCTTGTGGGGTCAGGCCTGAGCTTGCTGCTTTGGAACCATAAAGTCCCATCATCTTCATTTTCCCTGGCAATTACAGGAAATATTGTTGTGCTGTCCTAGCCAGCATCTACTTTGGCCCTGGTCAAATGCCAATGAAGGAAACTGTTATGATGTGAATATGAAGTGTCCACTCCCAAATCTCATGTATTAATGCAGGAATGAGAATTGATTGGATTGGAGAGTTGCAAAAATCATTCCATCCTAGTTTAAATAACTGGGTGGTAAGTGCATGTGGGTGGGGTAGGCCTATAGGAGTTGATCAATGGATGTGTTCCCTGGAAGGCTGCATCTTCCCTGTGGTCCTTCCCTGCTGTTCTCTGCTTTCTTACTGCCATGAGGGAAGCACCTTTCTTCTGCTAGGCCCCCCCATGATGTGCTGCCTCACTGGGGCCCAGAGCAATGTCATCTACCAACTATGAACTGACACTCTGGAACTGTCAGCCCCAAATAAGCTTTTCCTCCTCTAAGTTGTTTTTCTCAGGTATTTTGGTCACAGTGATGCAAAAGATGACTAAAATGCAAGACTTGTAAGTAATATATACAGTGAAATGACTGAGATGCCAAGGTCACCAAAGTCTACCTACCAATTGGCAGCTGGAATAGATCCTAGGCTACCCTTGACCAAAGGCCTCTGTCATTTGGACATGTTGGTCTTCTCCCTGGGAACTGAGGATTGTGTGGTGGGAGGATGGGGCAGGCTTCACAGAGCTGCCACTCATGCTAAGGAGGGAGCTATTGAGCTCACTGAACTACTGGAATCCCCTTAGTTGTGCCAGTGGTGGGCAAGCTGAGGGCTTTGTGAATGGACTCTGGAACCTGAGTGTCCCACAATGTTTGAAGCGGCATGCTGATCTAGATGTCAGAAATAATTTTATAGTTTTTCATCCCAGTGCTAATCTGGTTAACTTGGGTAGCAGCTCTACACCCACATATATTCAGAAGATATGCTGTTGTAGCCTGGACACTTACAACCCCTGAATACTTGGTGGGTTCCAAAACCAGAAACCCTGAAAGTGGTCTCATTATCTTAAATTCCTTGAAACAAAGGAGTTTTAGCCTTTGTTGTTTGTTCTTTTATATCCCTTGTATTGTATTTATGTTGTTTTGCTGTTTCCTCTCATTGGTTCTTCAAACATTTAAGTCATTTTACATATTTAAAAAAAGATCATTAATTGGAGTTTTTCCAACTCCCACCATATCTTATTTTAATTCCCTTCCCTTCTCTCCTTTCTTTCTCTATAATTTGTTCTTCTCTTTCTTTCCTCCTTCTTATGTTCCTTTCCTTTTTATTTATATTTTAATATTTTATTCTCATCAATGCCTAATTTTTCAGCCTATTCTTCATTATTACTCCCTTTTTTTTTCTTTTGTTAATGGACTTGTAGAGATCATTTTCACATAGTTGTATTAAATGTAGTTGTTCTGATTCAGATATGAGGGATCCCCCAAAAGCTCATGGGTGAGACAATGCAATACTTGTTCAGGGATGAAATAATTGGGTTATGAAAGACCTAACCTAATCAGCACATTAATTCTCTTATGTGCATTAACTAGGTGACTACTGTCTGCAGGTAGGATGTTATTGGAGGAAATAGGTCACTGAGGGCAGGGTTTGGGGTGTTGTGTTTTTCCTCTGGTGAGTTGAGATCTTTCTGATTGCTGGTTGCCATGTTCTGAGCTGATTCTTCTGCTACACACATCTGCCATGATCCTCTGCTTCTCCTTAGGCCTACAGCTATGGAGTAGACTGACCATGGGATGAAACTCCAAAACACTGAGCCAAAATAGTTTTTCCTCCTCTATGCAGTTCTAGTCAGTCCTTTTGGTCAACTAACTAAAACAGAAATGTGGTTGTTGCTGTGACTCACCTCCTATGTGGTTCAGAAGACTTTGGACACTCCTCAAGGGTCTGAGTAGTTACGTCCCTGTTTTCCCTTCAGTTTGCTCAATACTCTATTTCCTTATATTAAACAGACCTGTCATAATATAGTCAAATAAATTTACAAAGAAAAATTAAACTCTAGAAATTTTGCTTTTAGTTTTAAAGACATTTGATTTTAAAATAGATTTCTGAGATTAAGAACAACATTCTAATTGACATAATTTTTCCATACATATACATACATTTTTAAAATAAGAACTTTTTGCTGACATAGTCTTGAGTCACTATGTTCTGTCCTTATAGACTGCTGCTGTCTTATTGCAGAACTCAGCTCTTAGCATTTGGTAAGTGCACTGGCATCTTGTTCTACTTCTGCAAGCAGACACTATCATCCCTCCCATCAACCACAATGACCCATTTCTAACATGATTGGGAATGAACTCATTTTCAAGTAGAAACCCAGGAGAAGTTAACTGAAAAGACAAAAATAAAGTATTTCATTTTGGGGGATAAAATACTTTTATAAACACTTGAGCAAGTGAAAAACCACAAAAAAATTTGTCTCGACAAAGTATGTTGATGGAAAATTTCCAAGTTCTGGGGGGAAATGATAAGCAATTCTACAGATTCATGAGCTCTCAGGGAATCCTATTTAAATTGCAGTTGCAAATCAAGGAGAAAACTTTGGCTTCCTCAGTTTCTTTCTTTCTTTGATGTGTTGAAGGCAGTTGTGATGCTGTGGGAACATTCCCCATCCTGACCATCAAGGATTCTCTTCCTCTTTCTTTCTTAGATACAGAAGGAAGACCTGGAAACAACCTTCACAGTTTGGCCGCCACTGAATAGATGTTCCTCTGTGAAGAATAGAACAAATCTATCACTAGAATTTTCAAGGACTTGACAGGTGGTGAGATTTATAATTCACAGTTTTAAGGATTTCAAGCTGTAATGTTGTTATTAAAACAGTTCGTGTTGGTTCAGGGTTGGAATTTTTGAGGTTATATAAAACAGATCATTGTGGAAAGATGGTAAATGCATGTGCTGGTGCACCTTCATACTTATTGGAAGAGAATATACATTGACTATTTCTACACCACACACTAACCAATGCCACAAGAAGGACATTAAAGGTAAGAAAATGTGACTCAAGTCTTAGAGTACAGTCTTCTGATTTTGCTGTGTCCCCTTGATTTTCCTTGAGTTTATTTGATGGCCAGGAACAGTGTCAGATTCCTGCCTGAAAATTGCTCAGGGGAACTGAATCTCTGAACTGCTTTACTGCTGGTTGTGTGATAATTGTAGAGGTGTGGTCTCTCTCTTGAAAAGAGACAACAGAAATGACACAGATTCATGCATCGATTAGGGTGAACAAAGATGGAAATAAGGGCTTTTTTTTTTTTTTTTCTTTTTCCAGATTCTACTAAGAGTATAAAGTTGAGCATGTAGGGAACACACCTGGGAAGCAATGAAGAGAGAGATCAGGTACCAAAATTGCAAGCAAACATATTTCCCAAATAGTCATGAAAAGGTACGTGCTGAGCTATGTAGACAAGAAAAAAACTTTATGGGTGAATAATAACCCTGAATCAAATATATGAATTATGGAATTAAACAATGTGTAATTAGTAATAGTATATTAGTTTGTTCTTTTAGTTCATAATAGCAATATTTATTTAGAGTATTGGCTACAAGTGTGACAGATACACACATGTATGTTTATTGAATGCTTGTGAACATTGTTGCTTGAATATGGTTTACAAAAAGCTACCTATAATCCCTCCTTTAGTTTTAAATGTCTTATGTAATTTGCAGTTGAAAAAGAAATTATGTTATTTGAAGAACAATTGGCGCCAGAATTAGTTTTGATGTTGAAATGAATAGGAAGGAAGTAATGGGTAATGTGGGTAGTGGGGCCCAGAGAGGCACTTCCCAAGGTCACTGCCCCAGGAGATGACCACAGGTCTTTCTGTGAGGGAGCCCTTAGCAATCCCACCTGCAGCCCCAGCACATTTCAGGGCATGGCTATCAAGAAAGAAAGGACCCTGGAATATTCCAGAAAACTTATGGATGCATTAAATCATCACCTCTGAGAGAATGTGAGTTTGCAAGTTATACCCAGGTGAGTACATAGCAGAGAACTCCATCTGTGGTATGCTTATTTATACAGGTAAAAGTCTAAACTTTTTCATACAAGATTTGATGTTAGTCACTTAGTTCTTCCTATACAAATTTTCCTTTAACCTCATTTTCTTTCTCTGAAATGAACTGTATGTACATGATGGGCAATCTGGTATTGTATAATTTAATTTATGTTCCACTTTAAATATTTTTATAATATCAAGCCAGACATATTTTGCAATTTAAAAGTCTGTTCTTTTTATTTTTATTATAAAGTTGTATGATTCATTGATGCAAATAAACTCAGTTGTTAGAATTTTTCACCTTTTTCATTAACATGTTGTAAAAAGGCTAACTCCTCATATTTTTAGTGTTTTACTGATCATGTCATGTGAATTTGTAATAACCTGATGTATATCAAACATAATTTGATATTGAACTCTTAGATATTTCTCCATTCCTCTATTTTACATGATACTGTAACATCTTCCATGTAAAGCTCCCTGATCTTGCTTCACTTCTAGAGTAAGTTTTTTAGGATTGAGGTCACTAGAATAAAACACAAACATGATAATGATTATAAAAGTATTTACTAATATGTTTTCCTAAAGCATTAGATCAGTGATCCAGTTTCACACATTGCAATTTAAAGAGGTATATTTTCACAGAAAATGATACTATTATGAGTGACTCAATTTCTGTTTCGCATTGTATATGTAGAAACTGCTTAAAAATAATGCTAACATCAATGTTTTCTATTATTCTCTTGATCTATACTTTTAAAAACATGCTAATATAAATGCTTGATTATTCAAGGTCAGGCAGCTTGGCCAGTTGTTAACTGTTTTATAGCTGAAGAGTTGGAAGCATGGTACCTTGTTTAATGGTAACATTAGACAAGTTTGAAGGAATTATATTTTCTGATGGCAGACAAGGAATGATTTTCAAAATTAATTCATTAAAGTAAGTTTAGATTAATTGAAAATTTACCAAAATAGTAATATTATAATTGACAAAAAATATTTATCAAGAATATGAAATAATAGTGGATACATTGCTCTTGTTTTTTGGTTCTATAAATTATGGTTTTTTTTATTTTCATTTTTTTAAAATTTTGATTCATTGTACACCAGTGGGGTACAACTTTCATTTCTCTGGTTGTACATGAAGCAGAGTCACACTGTTTGTGTAATCATACATGTACATGGGGTAATGATGTTTGTCTCATGCTACTATCTTTCCTTCCTCCAGTCCCCTCCCCAACTCTCATTTTCCTCTATATGATCCATTCTTACCTGTACCTCCTCAGGCTATGTATCATCATCCACTTATCAGAAATTATTTGGCCTTTGATTTTTTTGGGATTGGCTTATTTCACTTAGAATGATATTCTTCAACTTCATTTATTTACCTGCAAATGCCATAATTTCATTATTCTTTATGACTGAATAATTTTCCATTGTGTATATATACCACAGTTTCTTTGTCCATTCATCTATTGAAGGGTATCTAGGTTGGTTCCACAATCTAACTACTGTGAATTTAGTTGCTATAAACATTGATGTAGCTGCATCACTGCAGTATGCTGATTTTAAGTCCTTTGGGTATAGGCCAAGGAGTGGGATAGCTGGGTCAAATGGTGGTTCCATTCCAAGTTTTCTAAGAAATTCCCATACTGCATTCAAGAGTGGTTACACCAACTAGCAACCCCACCAGCAATATATGAGTGTACCTTTTTTCCCACATCCTTGTCAACACCTATTATTGTTTGTATTCTTGATAATAGACATTCTAATTGGGGTGAAATGAAATCTTAGGGTAGTTTTGATTTGCATTTCTCTTATTACTAAAGATATTGAACTTTTAAAATATATCTGTTGATTGCTTACAGATCTTCTGTGAAGCATCTGCTCAGTTCTTTAGAGCATTTATTGATTGGGTTATTTATATTTTTGATGTAAAGTTTTTTGTGTTCTTTATACATTCTGTTGATTAGTACTCTATCCGAAGGAAAGGTGGCAAAGACTTTCTCCCACTCTGCAGGCTCTATATTCACATTGTTGATTGTTTCCTTTGCTGAGAAAAAGCATATTAGTTTGAATCTTTCCCATTTATTCATTCCTGCTTTTATTTCTTATGCTTTGTGAGTCATGTTATAGAAGTCTAGTCCTAAGATGACATGATGAAGATTTGGACCTACTTTTTTCTTGTATTAAATGCAGGGTCTCTGGTCTAATTCCTAGGTTTTAGATTCATTTCGAGTTGGGTTTTGTGCAGGGTGAGAGATAGGGATTTAGTTTCATTTTGCTACATATGGATTTCAAGTTTTCACAGCACCATTTGTTGAAGAGGTTATCTTTTTTTCCATTGTATGTTTTTGGCAACTTTGTCTAGTCTGAGATAAGTGTATTTTTGTGGGTTTGTCTTCATGTCCTCTATTCTGTACCATTGGTCTACCTCTTTTGGTGCCAATACAATGCCATTTTTATTACTATTGCTCTGTAGTATAGTTCAAGGTCTGTATTGTGATACCACTTGCTTCCCTCTTCCTGCTAAGGATTGCTTTGGCTATTCTGGATCTCTTATTCTTCCAAATGAATTTCATGATTGCTTTATCTATTCCTATGAGGTATGTCATTGTGATTTTAAATGGAATTGCATTGAATTTGTATACCGCTTTTGTTAGTATGGCCATTTTGACAATATTAATTCTGTCCATCCAAGAACATGGGAGATTTTCCCATCTTCTAAGGTTTTAATTAATTTCTTTCTATAGTGTTCTGTAGTTTTCATTATAGAGGTCTTTCACTTCTTTTGGTAGATTGATTCCCAAGTATTTTATTGTTTTTGAGGCTATTGTGAATGGGGTAGTTTTCTTAATTTCTCTTTCAGAGAATTCATCGCTTATGAATAAAAAATGCATGAGATTAATGATTGTTGATTTTATATTCTGATACTTCACTGAATTCATTTATGAGTTCTAGAGTATTCTGATGGAATTTTTTGGATCCTCTATGTATAGAATTTTGTCATTGGCAAATAGTGATAGTTTGAGTTCTTCTTTTCCTATTCATATCCCTTTAATTTCCTTGGTCTGTCTAATTGCTCTGGTTAAGGATTCAAGGAAAATGTTGAATTGAAGTTTTGAAAGAGAGTATCCCTGCATTATTCCAGTTTTTAGGGGAAATGCTTTCAAATTTTCTAAAATTCCATTTAAAGTGGTGTTAGTGGTGGACTTAGCACAGATAACCTTTACATTGTTGAGGTATATTCCTACTATCCCAGTTTTTTCTAGTGTTTTGAGCATGAAGGGGTGCTATATTTCATCAAATGCTTTTTCTGCCTCTATTGAAATAATTATATGATTCATAACTTTAAGTCTTTTGATGTGGTGAATTACATATATTGATTTCCACATGTCAATCCAACCATGCATCCCTGGGATGAAACTCACTTGATCTTTCTTTTGTTTCAGTTTCATTGATTTCACTTCTGATTTTAATCATTTCCTGTCTTCTACTACTACTTTTGGTGTTGTTCTGTTCTTCTTTTTCTAGGGCTTTGAGCTGTAATGTTACATCATTTATTTGTTGACTTTTTTCTTTTATTGAATGCACTTCATGCAATGAATTTTCCTCTTAGTGCTGCTTTCATAGCATCCCAGAGATTTTGATATCTTGTATCTTTGTTCTTATTTACCTTTAAGACTTTTTTTTATCTCCTCACTGATGTCTTCTTTTCTCTGTGTATCATTCAGTAGTGTATTATTTAGTCTCCAGGTACTGGAGTGGTTTCTGTTTTTTATTTTATCATTTATTTAAAATTTAATTCCATTATGATCTGATAGAATACAAGGCAGTATCTCTAAATTTTGTGCTTGCTAAGAGTATCTTTGTCGCATAACATATGGTCTATTTTAGAGAAGGATTCATGTGTTGCTGAGAAGAAAGTTTATTCCCTCCTTAATGGATGGAATATCCTATATATGTCTGATAAGTCTAAATTATTGATTGCATTATTGAGTTCTATGGTTTCTTTGTTCAATTTTTGTTTGGAAGATCTGTCTAATGATGTGAGGGTTGTGTTAAAGTCACATAGTATTATTGCGTTGTGGTCTATTTGGTTCCTGGAATTGAGCAGGATTTGTTTGAAGAATATGGATGCATCATTGTTTGGGGCATAAATATTTATGATTGTTATATCTTTCTGATTTATGCTTCCCTTAAGCAGTATGAAATGTCTTTATTTTTCCCTTCTAATTTTGGCTTGACTTCTGATTTATCTAATATGAGGAGGGGAACCCACACTTTTTAAATACAAAATCTGGGTGCATGGTATTTTTTCCCCCATCCTTTCATCCTCAGTGTGTGGGTGTTTTTTCTATGGGATGAGTCTCTTGTAGGCATTGCTAGGTATTTGTTTTTAATCCAATCTGCCAGTCTATGTCTTTTGATTAATGAATTTATGCCACTAATATTCAGGGTTATGATTGAGATATGACTTGTATTCCTGGTGATTTTGGCTTACTTTTGGTTTTTAACTTGACTTGGCTTCTCTTTTAATTGGTAGCTTCTTCCCTTTGCTGACTTACATTTTTTTTTTTAAATTTCTCCCTCATGAAATATTTTGCTGAGAATGTTTTGGAGTGCAGGCTTTCTATTTGTAAATTCTTTTAACTTTTGTTTATCATGGAAGGATTTTATTTTGTCCTCAGATCTAAAGGTAAGTTTTGCTGGGATTCTTGGTTGGCATCCATTTTCTTTCAGAGATTGAAATATGTTGTTCTAGGTCCTTTTAGCTTTTAGGTTCTGGTCTGATAAATCTTCTGATACCAGTATTGGTTCCCCCCTATATGTAATCTGCTACTTTACTCTGGCAACCTTTAAAGTTCTCTTTATTCCATGTTTTACGTATTTTCATTATAATGTGACTTGATGTGGATCTGTTGTAATCTTGTACATTTGGTGTCCTGTAAACTTCTTGTATTTGATTTTCCATTTCATTCTTAAGATTTGGGAAGAATTTTGATATTATTTTATTGAATAGGTTATTCATTCTTTGGTTTGTATCTCTGTGCCTTTCTCAATCCAAAAATTCTTAAATTTGGTCTTTTTATGATATTTTGTAATTTTTGAAGGTTCTATTTATGATTTCTTTTTTGTTTGATCACCTTCATTTTCAAGATTAAACATTTTGTCTTCATTGTCTAAGGTTCTACCTTCCCAGTGATCTAGTCTGTTGGTTATGCTTCCTATTGAGATTTTAATTTGGTCTATTGTTTCCTTCATTTCAAGTATATCTGATTTTTTTCAGAATCTCTACCTCTTTATTTCTTTGTTGAAATAATTTTTTGCTTCTTGCATTTGTTCTTTCAACTGATTATTGTTGGAATCATTCATTGCCTGCAATTGTTCTCTTAGCTCATCCTTTGCTTCCAGATCATTTTAATTATGTACATTATGAACTCTCTTTCTGACATTTCTTCTGCCATGCTGTCATTGGATTCTATTGAAGTAGCATCTAGGTATGCTTGGGACAATTTCTTCCCTTGTTTTTTCATGTTGCTCATGTATGTTCTCTAGGAGTGTAAATCTAAGGTATTGCAGTTTTCCCCCATAGACTTATAGTGCCCCTGCAGGTTCCTGATACCTCACCTTAAAGTGGGAGATCAATATTAGCATCACACCATGCAAATAATATGTATCCTTAACCCAAAAATCCCTGCTAAGATATTAACTGTATTGTCTTAATAGACAGAGGTGATGAGTTTGATTATTATCTATAGCATAACCAATTTATAGCAATAAGGATTTCACTTTCTCATGGTGGACAAAGAGGATGGGAAGGGGTATAGGATGTAATGTTAATGAAATAAGAAGTGACTCTATAGAGATATTAGGTTGTAGGAATAGTGAAACAAAATTAAAAGAAATTGTTTGTTAGCATGAGAAAAGGGAGAAAGTGTCTCCAAGGGAGCAGATAGATAAGAGGAAAGTAGAGAGAAATATAAAAATAATAATAAAAGAAAAGTAGAAATAATAGTAGGTATGATAGGAATAATCATAATAATATTATTAATAAAAAATTCTACAATAAAAGTGTATTCTACTGTTCACATCTTCTAGTCTTTAGTGGCCTGATACCTGAGAGTTACCTGATAATGTGACATTCCAAGAAGGGAGCTGTCCCACTAGGGATGGATGCCTCCAGGTTGGGAATAATCCATGCTAGCAGGCAGAGGTGACCCTGTGTGTTGGTAGATGGTCAGTCGCAGCATGGGCATTAGACTCTAGTGTGTTGTGTGGGGACATTGCTGGAGTTGCACCCAGGTGCTGGGCAGGGCCATTGCTCTTAACATATGATATTTAGCTATTTTCTACTTCTGACCTTTTTCTGTTGTAAGATTCATTGTAGGATAACTCACTGTATTCAAGACAATTATCTTTCAAAAGATTTAAAATCATAAACTCTGTGATCATAAACACAAGTGCACTATATTCCCCATCGTCAATATTTTGACACTAATTTTGGAAGTCCCTTTATTTGATAAAAGAAGGAGTATTTGTTTATAATTAATAATTTAAAAAATTAAATCTATTGATCTTAGAACACTCTATAAGAAGGAAGTGGAGTGATAGTCTTATTTAATTATTAGTTTAATATATAGCCCTGTCTTTAAGACTCCCACTCTATATGGTTTTCCTTATACAATGAATCTGTCAAAAGAGGAGTGAATGCATGTGGGTCTGAGAGCAAAATAAGGCATTGAAAATCCATCAGGGATATTTATGTCATCATTACTTAAAAAAACATATTTTCAATACAACTGAATAAACACCATGCATTTTAATGCAAATTTGAAAATGAGTAACACACTTAGCAGCATGGGTTGTTGTGAGGCAGGAATTAGAAATGAGCATATTGTCACTTCTGCTCTGGGTAAACAATGGCAGCTTGTTCTAAGCACACATCACCTTCCCCTGTGCTATTGACTGCATCAAGTTTTCTACCTGTCTAATCTTATCCTCACAGGAGTCCTGTTGATGGACATTCTAACTAAACCCAGATGCAGAATTGTGAACCAAGACTTACAACATTTTAATAATTTTAATCTGGTCCACACCACAGAGCAAATGTAACATCCTAGGTATGCACCCAGGCTCACATGAGTCTGGAGACAGTGTTCTCACTAGTTTCACATTCATTCTCTTTACTTCTTTAGGTCTACAATCAGTTGACCAGAACAAGATCATGTATTCATACTCTTTCTTTTAAATGAATACTTTATTTACTGACAGTGAGAGAATATTGAGTTCATAGTACAGATATTGTTTAGGAATGGTCCTGAGACCCCAATGAAAATGGTTGTTTTAAAGTAAGCAGAAGGACAGATAGTAATGTGATAATTTGTATATTTGTTAGTTCTATGAACATTTAAAATTGTTCTTGTTAATGGTAGCATTCATAAAACAAGCTTATTTTCTAATTCTCACAATAAACACTATTATTCCTTTATGACAATGTTTTAATCACATATATGTATGTACATATAAAATCATTCAAGCACATATGTGCTATTTGCCTGATATGTTGCGGTAGGTTTTACAGGTGAGTACATAATCATCTTTTGAACCTGTGTGTATCTGTTGGAATATGACATCAAGAGTTCAGGGAATTAATAACAGAGTGTGGTGGGACACACCTGTAATCTCAGCAGTTTGGGTGGCAGAGGAAGGAGGATCACAAGTTCAAAGCCAGCGTCAGCAACTCAGCAATGCTCTAAGCAAATTAGTGAGATCCTGACTCAAAATAACAATGAAAACAGCACTGGGAATGTGGCTAATTAGTTCAGCATCCTTGGGTTCAAACCCTGGTACAAAAACAAGAGAATTCAGCTAACTGTCTGCATGACAGATAGAAATGCCTGTAAGGCAGCTGGCTTTTAACTTTAGCACAGAAAAACCACAACTGCTATGGACAAATTATTATAGCAACATTTTCACATTTGGCCCTCAGCATAATCCTGGAAAAGAGTAGGTAAGCTATGTATGATATCTCTGCTTTGAAAGAAAGTTGTATAAATGTGAGATGCATCTTGGGGAGGTGTACTTTATCAGACTAGGCATATTATATCAAAAATTGGAAAATGAAGTATAAGGCCTTAAGACTCTGATTGATATTCAACACCCGCTTCTCTTTCTCACTTGTAGTTTATGCTGTATGCTATATGGAGCTGATTGAACCGTCACCTACTGATTACTCATTGTTTGCTCTTTGCTTTATTGTGATGCTACATTCACACAGGTATGAGAAGCCTTAATGTTTCAGGAGGACTCAGACTCTAGAAAGGTCACCCCTGCTCTGAAGTTCCTGATGGAAAGAAAAGATCCTTACCTTTTTCCCTGTGATCCAGTTGAAAGGGCCTGGGCATGGGGACAACTGTTCTGTGTAGGATCCCTGATCCTGCATCATTTGCTTATTTAAACTCAATATCTTGAAGCATATGTTTCCTAACAGGAAAACAGGATTAATAAGATTTAGACTATTCCATAAACAGGGGGTTTTATGGAATTTCTTTCCTTGCCTTATTTCACTTAGTCATTAGTACAACATTTGGATCTAGGCTTTATTTTTTTCATGAATTTCTGTTCTCATTTTGAAAGATGAATAGTAAGAAAAGACCTCAACATTTGGTGATGTATTAGGCGTGCAACTAAGACACAATTTTCTAGGACTTTTTCTTATATAAAGAAGGAATTAATTCACGAAGGACCAAATTCAGTATAGACTGTAAACAAACAATTGATGTATAAATAGTATTTATAAGTGTCTTCTAAAATGAATGATGCTTCTTCTACTTATAGACATGAGAGTCTTCAGATCAGTGATGACTGGTTTGCAAGTCAACCCTTTCATGACAATGACATGCAGGACTAATGTAATCACTATCCTCATTTTCATATAATATGGGTAGGACTTCATAATCTCTCCCAGAGAACCACTTAGGGAAGACCCTAGTAAATTATCAAAGCTGACATATGAGTTTAAAAGTATTAATCTTCTCTACCACATGAGGATGCTTCCATTTCTCCATTCAGAAGTTCTAGCAAATTTAAAGTACAGATACTTTATCTCCAAATCAATTCTATCTGATCTCCAACTGTAGGGATTTCAGGTCAGGCAATTTGCAGAGCAGCAAAAGTTCTTCAAGTCAAGCAAACACCTCAGGACAAAAGGCACTCTGGTTGAATAGCTAAGAGATGCTCTGCAACTTCTCTGTCCTTGAGATCTGGAGACTTTATCTTATTATAACAACCTTTGGTAGTAGTGGACTCTGAGAAGCAAGCAAGTTATGTGATCTGCACACCACACAGAGATAACTGAACTATGTAACCTAGGTAACTTGATATGATCCTGGAATAGATAATAAACTGGACTGGCTTTCCCATGGAAGATACCTCTTGTTCTTTGCCATCCTGTGTGCTTGTCTGTTTCTTGCCCTCTCCTTAACCCTTATAGCTGGACCCCAATTAACCTTTACAGTTGTTGCCTTGAGCAGGGACACTTCTGGATGTGTTGATGGGAGAAGGGGTTAGCTTACTGCCTGGAACAGGCTTTAATGCGTGTCACCCATTGACTGGTACCGAACCCACTGGTAATCTATGGGGAACTGTCTGATTCTCAACATTGTCATCGGGCTGAACTTTCTTATTTACTTCCTAAGGCTACACATACTGTGAGTATTGTTGATATTGCTCCTTTACTGTCTTGAAAGAGATTCTTGCTGTCCATGGTATCTGGAGAGTGGGTCCTTAGGACCCAAATATTTGGAAGACATAGGTAAAAAATTGCATGAGGAACCGAGGGCTCCTATACCTGTGCTACATTCTTGGTATTCATGTCGAGATGCTATCTCAAAAATAGCCTTGACAGAGCTGGAAACTTTCTGGTAGTCTCTAAGATGAAAGTTTTTTCTCAGTCCTCTCCTTGCATTCCTACTCCTCCTTCTCCACCTTTTTCTCCTCCAGTTCACTCTTGTTTGTCTGAATGTCTCAGGCAGGCAACTGCAGAGGGAGAAACTCAGACCTTTGCTGTCTACCCCATTAGATTAAACAATGCTAATCAGGCATAATACAAACAATGGCCTTTTGCTGTGTTTAAAGAATTAAGAAGGACAGTGTTGGAGAGTGGAATTAATTGTAATTTCACTCTGACTCCATCCATTTACCAGCAAATACCATAATTTTATTCTTTTTAATGGCTGAATAATATTCCATTGTGTATATATACCACAGTTTATCCATTCATCTTTAAAGGGCATCAATGTTGATTTCACAAACTAGCTATTGTGAATTGAGCAACTATGAGCATTGATGTGGCCACATCACTGTAGTATGTTGATTGTAATTCCTTTGGGTATAAACTAAGAACTGGGATAGCTGAGTAAAGTGGTGGGTCCATTCCAAGTTTTCTAAGAAATTTTCATACCGCTTTCAATAGTGGTTATACCAACTAGCAACCCCACCAGCAATGTATGTGTGTACCTTTTTTCCCCACCTCCTTGTCAACACCTATTTGTTGTTTGTATTCAAGTTTAATTTGCATTTCTGTAAGTACTAGAGATGTTGGAGAATATCATGCTAAGTGAAATAGGTCAAGCCCAAAAAATCAAAGGCCAAATGTTTTTTCTGGTAAGTGGACGATGATACATAATGAGGTGGGTACTGATGGGGGAAGAGAATAATGAAGGAACTCTGGATGGTGTAGAAAAAAATAGGGCTGGAGAAAATAGGGATGGAGAGGGTTGGGAAGGAAAGATAGTTAAATGAGACAGATGATATTAACCTATGTATATGTATGATTACATGAATGGTGTGAATCTACATTGTATACAACCATAGAAATAAAAGTTGTACCCCATTTGTGTACAATGAATCAAAATGCAGTCTGTAAAAATAAAATTTAAAAAAGAGAAATAATTTATTACATTAGTGTAAACAAGATTTTAAAATGCATGTGAAACTAATTCTTATAAAACAAGAATTTCACTCAATATGATAAAGGGGCTGGGGATGGGTTATGCCTTGGTTCAAGTGATTGGAAAGCATTGGTGAAAATGCTTACTGCTCCTGCCCAAAATATAGTGTTTTTACAAAAATACTCTGAGCACGTTCAAGCTGAAGATAATGTTCAAGGAAATGATAATATTGATTATGATGACTTATTTGGCATGGAACAAAGAGAGACATTACAACAACAAGCTCAGTTCCCTGCTGCCGCCATTGCTCAGATTAGAACCTTAGGTTGTAAAGCATGGAGGAGGATCCCAGACACTCTGGACCCTCCCATGTCCTTTGCTGTAATTATATAAGCATCAGGGGAATCTTCCATTCATTTTGTTAACCAATTGACTAAAACTATTGAACAAAATGTTCTTGCTGATGATATAAACTCACTTTATCCTCTCTTTCCAGATGCCATGGAATCACACATTTTTTTTTTCATCAAAATGTTCATTCCTTAATGAAAATCTTTTCTATTTCCTCTGAACAGGCCTATTTCATTGGTAATAATTGCTCTCATTGCACACCTTTTCATTCCCCTACTTGGGCAACTGTAAACTCTCAAGGTTTACACTCTAGTGCCCTTTGGCAGATGGATTTAACTCATTTCCCTCCTTTTCATCCCTATTCCTTCATACATGTTACCATAGATACCTCCTCAGGCCTTATATGGGCCAGAGAACATTGTTCAGAGAAGGTGTCAGCCTGTATCTCTCATGTGCTCCTTTGCATTGCCACCATGGGTAAACCTCATGGTTTAAAAACTGACAATGCCCTCACTTATACTTCTAGTGCTTTTGCTCCATTTTGTAATCAATGGAATATAATTTTAACTCAGGGAATTCCTCACAATCCTACTGGACAGGCCTTAGTTTAATGTGCACATTGCATGCTTAAAACTTGCCTTTTAAAACAAAAACTAAAAAGGACAATTAGCTTTATTCATGTTAATAATGCTCTCAATATTGCCTGGTTCACAATAAATGTTCTTAATGTACAGTATGAAGATAATACACATCACTGGTCCTCTGCCTTGGATAGGCACTTTACCCCTAAGGAACAACTACCAACGATTTATATAAAACACCGAGTTCCACCAGATCTGATATGGCAGAACCCTATACCTTTGATTACTTGGGGGAGAGGATATGCTGTTGTTCTTACTCCTACAGTTATGGATTCCTGCCAGATGTGTGAGACTTGTCAATCACAATGAGTTGGCATCAAGGACTTCACAATCTGATTCCCAAATTCCACTTGACTCTGGATGAAGATGATCTTGATTCAAAGAAGGAATATCCAATAAGAACAAAAGGCCCAAGAAACCCTCTCTCTTCTAATTATCTACTGACTTGGGGAGATATAAAGAGTTTAACAACAATGCTTAACAATTGCTAGCCTAAATGGGTTTATAATGTACCCCAGAAAACTTGGTCACAACTCTGTTTGCCAAACTTACCCAAAATTCTATAACTATTCTGGCTCTTATTGTGTTCTCTGTTATTGTATCTCTGTTGGTGGTGTCTCCATACTTAGTGGAAATTGTTCATTCTTCTAAAATTTGTATAATCAAGCTATTCTTGATAATAGGGCAGCTATTGATTATTTTCTGATTAATAGGGCAGCTATTGATTATTTTATGATTATTATTATATCATAAGGGATGCCAAGATTTTAATAATATGAGTTGTTTAAATTTAACTGATAATATTAGCCCCATTCAAAGAAAATTGGATCATCTTAAGGACATTGCAAAAAATGTACAGAAAGATGATGGAGGTTGGGATTTATTAGATTTTTAACCTCATGACTGCTAAAGTTTACATGGATCAAACAAGTTTTCATTGGAAGATGTTTATTGATACTTGCCTTAATATGCTGTACTTTACTTTGCCAATATTTGACTTGCTTTCTCTTTCCACCTTCCTTAAACAGAAGACAAGTCATGTCTATTCAAAAGGCCATATAAAACAAAAAAGTGGAGTTGTAGGAATTTCAGGACTGTCAATATACAGAGGAGCAAAAGTCCTTCGAGTCAAGTAAATGCCTCAGGACAAAAGGCACTCTGAATGGCTTAGAGATTCTCTGCAATTCCACTGTCCTTGAGGCCTGGAGACTTTATCTTATTATAATAACCATTGGTAGTAGTGGACTCTGAGAAGCAAGCAAGTTATGTGATCTGCACACACACACAGAGATAACTGTACTATGTAGCCTAGGTAATTTGATATGACCATGGAATAGATAATAAACTGGACTGTCTTTACCATGGAAACCACTTCTTCTCTTCACCATCCTGTGTGCTTGCCTCTTTATTTCTTTCCTCTTAACCTTTATAGCTGGACCCCATTAACCCTTACATTCAACTTCTATCCTTGATACATGTCTAAACTTCTGTTCTCAATGACAAAAGAAACATTAAAGATAAAGGTGCAGCTAGGTGCACAGAAATGTTGAGGATGAGAAAATGATAATCTGATATGAAGCAAATCTTCCTTTATCATAATTACAAATTTTGATTGTGAAATTTCAGTAACTGTTTCTTTTCACCATTGCTTTGAAAATTATGCAAAATGAAAGCATCATAAATTTGTTCTTCTGGGGCTTTTACACTATCCCGCTGTTCAGAAAACAGTATTTGTTTTGTTTTTGTTAGTCTATGTTGTGACTATTGTGAACAATATGCTGATTGTAGTGATCATCCTCTGTAGCCCTGAACTGCTGGGATCCCCCATGTACTTCTTCCTGGTATTCCTGTCCTTCCTGGGTGTGTGCTTCTCTTCCACCATGACACCAAAATAGTTGTGAATTTGCTGTATGAGAGGAAAACCATCTCTTATAAAGATGCATGATAGAAGTTTTGCTAAACACTGCTTCACTGGGGTGAAGATGACTATCCTCACAGCCATGGTCTATGACTGTTATGTGGCCATTTGAAAGCCCTTGCACTACTCTTCCATATGTACTGGAGGCTCTGTGGCTGCCATTTTGTGACCCCAATATCATTGATCATTTTTTATGTGATTGTAACCATTACTGGAGCTGGTCTGCACTGACACATCTCTGGACTTTTGGTGATTACCAACAATGTATCTATCTTCATGATAATTTTCTCCTTGTTGCTTTTCTTCTATGGTGTCATCTTGCACTCTCTGAAAAGCATCAGTTCTGAAGGGCCAAGGAAATCCTCTGTCTTCCTGTGGATCTCACATTGCTACCATGGTTTTGTTCTTTGTTCTGTGCATATTTATATACGCAAGACTACCTTCTGCCTTCCCCTTTGACAAAGGGGTGGCCATATTCTACACTATCTTAACTCTCTGGCTCAATTCTTTGATTTCTACTTTGAGGAATAAGGAAGTGAATAATGCCATAAGGAAAGTGTGGAAGAGACTGGAGGTGGTTTCCAATGAAAAGCAAAACCTTAGACTTTACAAAAAAAGGGTAAAATGTAAAGAAATAAAAATGGTATTAGACCAAAATATTATGGGCTGCTCATTATCTGTGAAGTGAGAAGCCAATTCTATAAAAATTGTAATATTTTTAGGGTCAGAGATGATACTTTTACTTTCACATAAGTCATCAATTCCAAGTTGGCAATTCAATATCCTGTTATGTGAATTAAAGAGACATAAATTTTATCCTTATATAAACCTAGTAATCAATAAAAAAAAGGATAGAAAAATTACCTGTCAGATTGTTGTTGTTGGCTATTGATTCTATGCTTTAAAACATGTGGAGGGTAAACAAAATTCCCTAAACATTCAGGATACAAATACATTGTATTTGAAGTGAAAAAGTTTTAAAATATTTATTAATATTATTACTTTATGCAGAACTGGTGATAAAATCCAGGACCTTGTAAACCCTAGTCACGCAGTCTACTGCTGAGTATGACCCCAGCTGGCAAGAGGACATTTTATCCATTAACGTTTTCTTTTATTTCCCTTTTTATTGTTTCTTTTTTAGTTATACATAAAAGCAAGATTCATTTTGATATAAATGGAAAAACATGGAGTATAATTTGCTTTAAATTGTTCCCCAGTATTTACCCTTTCCCCTCTCTCCTCCTTCTCCCTATTCCCTTCCATCTACTGATCTTTCTGCTATTTACTTTTAGTTATTTTTTTCAAGATAGTGTTTTGTGGATATACACCCTGATGGGACACACTGTGTTATATTCATATATGTTCATAGGAAAGTTAGGTTAGACTCATTCCTCTGTTCTTCCTTTATCCCATCCTTTTCCCCTCTTCCTCAGTCCCTTCAACTAGTCCATCAGTCTCTGTTCTACATTTTCTCTCCCTCTGTCTCTCTCTGTGTTTCTCTCTCTCTCTCTGTCTCTCTCTCTCTCTCTCTGTCTCTCTCTCTCTCTCTCTCTCTCTCTCTCTCTCTCTCTCTATATATATATATATATATATATATATATATGTTTTTGCTCTTATTTTGGAGTAGTTACCACATATCAGAGAAAATATTTAAATTTTGCCTTTATAAGTCTGATTTATTTCACTTAGCAGGGTAGTCTCTAGTTCCATTAATTTACCAGAAAATGACATAATTTCATTATTTTTTATGGCTGAATAATACTCCATTATGTATATACCCTGTTTTCTTTATTCATTCATTTGTTGAACAGCACTTAGGTTGATTCCACAATTTGGCTATTGTAAATTGTTCCAGCACATTGAGGTGACTGTATCACTATAGGATGCTGATTTTAGATCTTTTGGATATATACCAAGGAGTGGGATAGCTGGATCATATGGTGTTTTCTTTCCTAGTTTTTGAGGAATCTACATACTGCTTTCCATAGTAATTGCAGAAATTTGCAGACCAATCAACAACGTATATGTGCACCTTTTGTTTTTGCCACATTCTCATTAACACATTATGATTGTTATTTTTGATAATTGCCATTCTGACTGGAGTGAGATAAAATCTAAATGTAGTTTTGATTTGCATTTCACTAATTAGTAGATAAGTTGAAATTTTTTTCACATATTTGTTGACCAATTGTATTTCTTCCTTTGAGAAGTGTCTGTTTAGTCCTTTTGCCATTTATTTATTTATTTATTTATTTTTTATTTTTTTTTTTTGTGTGTGTGTGTGTGTGTGTGTGTGTCAAGTTTTTTGGATCTTGATATATTCTGGATATTAATGTCCTCTCTGAGGAGCAGGTGGAAAAGACCTTCTCCCATTCAGTAGATTCTCTCTTCATGCTCTTTTTTCTTTGCTGTGCAGAGCTTTTTAATTTGATGCCATTGGTTTAATGATTTTAGGTTTTACTTCTTGTGCTTTAGGAGTCTTATTAAGGAAGTCAATTCTTTTTCCAATATTTTGGAATGTTGGGCCTACATTTTCTTCTAGCAATTGCAGTTTCTGGTCTAATTCTTAGATCTTTGATTCAACAAGTGAAAAATGTATATGATTTAGAACAATGAACTCAGTGACACTGGGGGAAAAATAATTCAAACTCAGGAAGGGCATAGAGAAGAGCAATGAGAGACCCTCCATATAGCAGTTCCTCTATATGACTGTATCATTTAACATGGGTCCAGTACCATTTACTACAGAATTTGAGTCACTCATTGAATTTCTTGGCAGATAAAACCTGATTGACCCAGTGCTACCTATGAAAAGTTTCTCTTGGATTAGGTGACTTTCTTCTACCAATTAATTGGCTTTGGGAGAAAAGGGGCAGAGGATTCCATGATAGAGTCAGCAATGAATATATCTTATTCAAGTACAATCAAAGGGAAATTTTGAGATGCCGTATTACCAACAAAAACAGGACCAATTGTGGATGTAGAGAGCCGAATCCTCCTATCACCAAAGAATGAGTAAATTTAGAGGCACCAGAGATTAAGGGACTATTTAAAAGATTACATTTCAATCTACTCAATGATTTTAGTTTTTGTGAATCTGTGTGCCCAAGTGAAAAATAATTCTATTTGAATAATTGTCAAGAGATCAAGAGATCTTTCAAATTTAGACACATTTTTGATGCCATTCCCACATTTAAGGCTGGTTAATCTCAGGTTGTCATATGGCTTCTGGAATAAATATGATTACAGCAAAATGTTTCAGTTTCTTCTAGCCCATCAATAGTAATGAAATGCCTATTATGAACACAAATATAAATCTTTCGTTTCTTTCCTTATTCTTCCATGTTAGGCCCAAAGGAAAAGAGTGCAGATGTCGATTTTATTTCTCAATCTTCTCATGGATTTTTGCCCTTCTTTGCACTGTGGGAATTTTTTTTTTTTTTTCTTATTTCATACCCTGGTGATCCTTCATTCTCTTACTTTTACTCAAAAGAAATAAGGATTGGCTCTGAATTCTCCCATCATTCTTTAACATTTCTATTTCTTCCCCCTTTTATTTTCAAATATATGCATAAAATTCTGATCTCTTTGAACCACACTAGTGAGTGTATGTTTGGTAGTCAGAACATATTTGCTCATAGCACATAGCCAAAGCATCTGTATGTTTTCCTAATACTGGACAATGTAACCTTTAAAGCAACCCCAAAATGATAGAATTTTTATTATTTCATATTCACATGTGAATATCAAGGGACTTGTTAACTGGCAGACCACCATTGTGCAGGGAAAGAGTTTGAGACTAAGCAGTAAGGCTTCATGCTAGGCACTATTTTCTCACAACAATCTAACTTTGGATTCATCTGCATTTGGAAGAACCAGGATTGGAATCTGAATATCTTTCATTATACTTCATTAAGTTACATAATTTTTTATTCTTCACTGGACAACCTATCCTCTGATGTTAACAGTATCTGGAGAGTGATAAAGTGGACAATGTTAATGGACTTCACACTTGAGGAGTGTAGTAACTATGGCCAATACCATGGAAGACATAGGTAGAAGATGCATAGTTCTGCATTTGTGCTGTAAAATTTCAGTCAATTTAACATTACACTGAAGGGAATCATTGCTTCCATTTTCTTGTGTACTCTAGTCATAAGATATGTGTCTGTAACCATGATTTAAGTATCTTTGAGACAGTCATCAGAAGTCAGTAAATATAGGCAGCTAGATAAATAATTTAGGATCATGAATAGAGTGAAGTCAATGGTACTAAGTAACATCAGAGACATCACTTCAACATTAACAGGCTCTACAGGGAACAGTAAAAGATGACTTTGGTAGCTGATATGTAGTCTTTAAACAACCTGACTATATAAACAGGTTATCTGTGACTGGCTATAGATGAGGCACAGATTTTAGAAGTAAATTTTGATAAATTAATACCCTAGTATTTCTCCCACAAAGACAAAAAAGTTTTCACAAAGATCGAGAAGCCAACTCTAAACTTTATATAGATATCAGCCTGTATCTGAACAGCAGCCTTGTTAAAAACAATGTGAATATAAATAGAGGTCTACATCTCCTGTATCAGAACAAACATAAAAGCTGTACTTTAAAAGTTTTGCTATAAACTGAATAAAGTAATAGGTCATTCAGAACACAGAAAAAAATTAACCCAAAGGTCACATGTTTTATTTAGCTTTTAGTTATTCTGACCAAGTGAACTGAGACCAACTAAAAGGAGGAGCTGTGTATTTTGGTTCATGGTTTTAGAGGCTCTAATAATTTTATCTCAAAATTCTTGCATTGTCTCACACATGAACTTTTCAGGGACACCTCTCATCTAACATCTAAACCACTGTGTCTCTCTGGAAACTTACTAGAACTTCTGTGATTTAACAATGATGAAGATGGAAGTTTTGATAGTGGGAAGTTATAGACCTTTGGAAAAATTACTCAAGGGCACATTGCTAGTTCCTCTCCCTCACATCTCCTTGGCTGTGGTTTCCATCTATCACTCTTTTTCTAATTCCTGATTTGAATTTCAGGAAGGGTGGAAGTTACCCTGTTATTTTCACATTGTGCAAAATATTTTAGTTATGTTAACTGTTGTATTTCATCTTGCAAAATTATTTACATAATATGGCACACTATCTAACTGAAACAAATAATACCCAATGAAAGATAAAATAAATCAGGACAGTATAAGGAAATGATAAGAATGTTACATAGCAAGAATCAGGGTTGTAGTACATATTGATAGATTTTAATTTCTGAATGGTATTTTAAAAATATAACCATAGTCTGGAGTTTGAGTCATGTTAGGTGATAATTCTTTGTCAGGAAACACATGTAAAATTTCAATTAATGGAAATAACACTTCTTTTAAGTCTGTAGAATATGGAAATGATGGTCCTTTGGATTCTTAACTTTTCTCATGAATCACTTAAATGTTACAATTTTTATGGAGTGTGACTACATATAAAAATACATAGAATGCAATATAGAAATACTTCAAAACAACAAATTATTGGTGAGGATCCTCCTGAAGGGGTTTGAGGAGCTAGGTACAAGTTTTCCCCAAACATCATTTTAAATGCTATGTTCCTTTACATTAATTATATCTCCCATACCATCTTTCAACTAAATGAAAAGTGCAAAGTTTCTTCAAACTCCTTTTTAAATTTTGTTTTTGTTTTTAAAGTTTATGTTTTATAAGATCAGTTTATGAAAGGAAAAGTAACATTTCAAATAATGTATACCTCTTCACATTTATATAAAATATTTCTCTTTAATGAGTACTCCTTGCTATTTCTATCTCAAAACAGAACATCATTTCCCTAAGGATTGGTGAATAGATGATTTATCATGAAACTCTGTCTTTGTGTTTACAAAATGCACAAGCATTTGGCCTGAATCTTGGAAGAGACAGTGTATTCTATACGCAAATATCCAGTGCTCTATTCCTGAGTATGAATGGAAGTGAAGAACCTGCAAATAGAAACCCCAGAAGAGTAAGACAAGAGAACAGAAAGCAACAACAACAACAACAACAACCAAACACTTCTAATTGCTTAGGACAAAAGTTTTGTAAATACTTGAGCAGGTGAAAAACCACACAAACTTGTGTCTTAGCACATCATGCTGATGGAGAATTTCCAAGCCCTGGGGACAAGCAGTAATTCTACAGGTTCATGAACTAAGACAGAAGCCTCTTTAAAGTCCAGATGGAAATCCAGGAGGAAAGTTTTGCTTCCCTCTCTTTCTTTGTTTCTGAGACCTTGGTGAAAATAGCTCTTGAGTAGCAGTGAGGACATTTGCTACTGTGACTGTCAGAGAGGTTCTTCCTCTCTCCCTTGAATGTAGAGCAAAGACTGGGTACAGATATTACAGTCTGGGGACCACTGAGTGAATTTTTATCCATGGAGAACAGGAGATGGCCATCACTAGAATTTTCAAAGAAGTGACACACGTTGAGATTTATAGTTTAACTGTTTGCATTTTCATGGATGATTATTATAAATTGTGATGCAGTGCTTAAAATTGCGGATGTTGTGGTAGTATTAACTTCAGCCACAGGATGCCTTTGTCAGCATCTGTGCACTCGGTATAACTGCATGACCTTTACAACCTCTGACTTCTCAAGTTTAATGAGAATTATAACATTAGCAGGGTCAAGGGATGTGGAATTGAAGAAAACAATATATGTGAAGAACACAAGAAATAGTTGAGGCAGAATAAGTGTCCAAAAGTGACACATCTTGGAGTGCACTGGTTATTTTTGGGAGCATGGAGAATAGATTGTTGCATTGATACTATTAAATCTAATGAAATAAGACCCATTTTCAACTTTTTGTATTCAAAGTAAATCCAAACACTTAGAAACACATCAAATGCAGTTTTTGTGTGTGTATGTGAGAAGAGGGGAGAATTTACAATTCATTGAGTTTTCCAAACAATGAACATGGAATGTTATTCCAAATATGTAGATCTTTATTCATACTTCTTAATTAATTTTTTTGTTACCTATTTTAATGGACACATGATGATTGTTAATATTCATGGGAACATTTTGACCAGATCAAGGTAATTGGCATTATCTGTCACATTAGGGATTTATATTTTCTTTGATTTGTAAAATTAAAAATCAACTCTACAAGCTTTGTAGAAATATGCAATGAATTAGTCTCAACCCTGGTCACACTACTGTGTTTTTCTTCATATCCGCTATCCCATTTAACCATGCCCTATTCATCTTCTCATCCCACTTTTCCCAGCCTCTAGGAACCACATTCTAACACTTTGCTTGAGAACTACTCTTTTAACTTCAACATATTCATGAGAACAGGTGGCATCTGTCTTCTGTGTGACTTGTTCAGGTTCATAAATGACAATACTCATTTATGAATACTCATTCTCATTTATCACTTGCTTGCTAATGTTGCAGCACTCTGATGTTTCAGATGAATGTGGTCATTTCAGATATTATACAAAGAATACTGACATATTAACATGTTAAACATTAGTCTTGCAGGAACATTCACAGATTCATTGATACAAAATGTAATATCCAGTATTTCCACAATAACATACTACTGAAAAGCACAGGGAAAAACATTAAAGCTAAAAAAAATGCAGAATCCAGTCATTAGGTTTAATGGTTTAATTTTTCCTATATGTATTTGATATTGTAAGTATCATGAGGTTCTTGCCTCCATTGTTCAAAAAAATCTAAGTGGCTAAGCTCTTAACTGCTTTAATACTTGCTGGTTTGACTTTGTCTCTACCTTAAAATGAATTAAATAAACCATTGAGACAAAAGAAAAGAAGGCACAGGCATTTATCTCGAAGTGCACCAGTGGGAACAAAGAATTTTTTTTCTCAAAGTTTAGAGATATGTTATATGTGTGTGTATATATATAAGCACATATATGAAGATTTCCATCTGAAATACATTATGCACATATAAATATAAATAAATATACACTATACACATATAAAATTAGACATTTAAGGAAAGCCTTGGAGCAACATTGACATTTGGAATAGTATCTGAAATCTGAGAGAATTTATTTCTGAATAATTAGCCTGAATCAAAAAATATAATTGATTTAAATAAATTATAGGGGTGGTAATACAAATAGGATTATATTGTTTTAAAATGTAGTTACAGAATTGAGAAACAATGTATGCAAATCCAACTGATAAGCACACACATGCACACATTTATATATATATATATAAATAATTCTGAAAGTTACTGCTTGAGATGTGATTACAAAACACTATTTATGAAGACAGTCTTACATCTAATCACTCTTTTAGGTTATGTATGTGATTTAAAGTTAATAAAGAAATTGTATTTCTTTCACTTTGGTCCTAAAATTATTTGTGCTAATAAAGTTAGTAGGAAGAAAGCAGTGAACAGTGTGCACAGTTGTGAAAAGGGAAGCAAACTTCTCCATGTCACTGTCCCAAGAGATGATCCAGTCCCCAGAGTTCATGCTGTGAGGGACTCTGAACAATCAAGTTTCACCTCCACCATATTTGAGGCTATGGTAACTGAGAAAGGAAAAACCACAAATTCTTCCAGGACAAATATAGACACATTAAACTTCTACCTGTAAGAGAACATAAATTTAAAATTGATATCAGTAACTGCATAAAGGATGGGGAAAGCTGGACTTATGGTAGGGCCATTAATAGAAAGTTTACAATAGGTTACAATTTTAATTAAAGATTCTCTGTCATGAGAGTATGTAGTTTCCACATTTGCAAATGAATTATCTTCAATCCTCACACCTTCTTTCTGAACTGTACTCATGGTGGAGAGTTTTTTGTTGTGTTTGTTAATTATGTTCAATTATATATTTATTGCAAATTAAAATCTCAATCATTTAGAAATTTTCTCTTCTGGATGGTAAACTGTATTTAAAATATTAATATAAATAGTGAGGGGAATTAGCAATGATTTTCTGTTTCTGACTTAACATATAGCAAAATGTTTCACTGTTTATTTATAACATTAATTGTTCTATTCATTACATCATGTGGTATTAATGCAATGGTCTGATTTATGTAGATGTGTTTCTCACTGAATATTTTAGGTATGTTTCTGGTTCATATGTTACTATAGCATTTCACATTATAAAATGTCACTATCATTTCACTTTCATAATAAATATTTAGGACTAGGGTAATAAGTAGAGAGAATACAAACACATTTATGATTCTGGAAATATCTATCAATATATTTTAAAAGGATGTCATGAATGAAGTTGTTTTATTACAATTTTAGTAGGGATAGAAGTTTAAAAAATATAATAACTTCCAAAGGCATTCTTGTGATGCAAACTTTAATTTCATTTTGTGTATTTGCATGCTCCTTAAAAACTGTGGCATCAGGATTCCTTATATTCTTTTTGACCTCTAAAGAACACGACATGTTCATAAATGCTTTCTGTTTGTCCCTATGGTCAGGCATCTTGAGGCACAGGACTTTGATTAATGTTGCATCAATATCACACACTGAGGCTAGAATTATAGATTTCTGATAGCGGAAATTGATCACTATGCTTCATTCTATTAAACTTTTTATTTGGAGTAGTTTTAGATTAATCAAAAGGTTGCATAAATATGGAAAATTCATGTGGACTACTCAATTTTCCTTGACTTTATTACCTTACATTATTCTGGGTACATTTGTCAATGTATGAAGTGAATGTAGATACATTATTCTAAGTAAATAGCAAATTTTATTCATATTTCATTAGTTTGCCCCTATTGTCCCTTTGAAATTGCAGGATTCAATTCATGACAATTACTTTTTTTCAAGAGAATACCAATTAACTGTTCTAAAATCCTAAACCTGTAATCATAAACCATGGGGTACAACATAGTCTCCATCATCAGTTTTAATACTAATATTGTTTTAATCAGGAAAAAAAAAAGGGATCCATTTGTTTATATCCAACAACATTTATTTATGCAATGATATTGCTTTTAGATCACTCAGAAAAAGGAAGCAGAGAGAAAAGATTTATGTAATTATTAGATTAATTTAGGACCCTGTCTT
This sequence comes from Sciurus carolinensis, assembly GCF_902686445.1. Lineage (NCBI taxonomy): Eukaryota > Metazoa > Chordata > Mammalia > Rodentia > Sciuridae > Sciurus > Sciurus carolinensis. Next base: position 25,525,997 of record NC_062223.1, on the reverse strand, counting down.
CACCTTCCCACTTCATTTGGTTTTCTTTGCATAGTAAAGTAATCTGAAGGAGGCATGGATACACAGTGTGTTTCAGTCCACAATCACATATTCATGGACTACTAGACATATTCAAAAGGGTAGTACATTTAAAAATACTATTTATTCACTGCTAATGACCATCAGTATTTTTGTTTTTATGACCTATCTGATTTCCACAAAAACCCTATTGATACAAATTCTTATTAAACAATATGTAGAAGTACAACCTGAGGTTTACAGAATTTTAAGAGTTTTAAGTAATCTGATCCATTTCATGAAACAAATAGAGGGATCTGGAATTGAACCCAGGCCTACACAAGGCTGGTGTTGTTCTCACTCATTTCCTCTTTGTCTTTCCTGCTTTGGTCCTAGGCTAAGATGTACACTGCTGGATGATAGACTATTCTTTTTTCTGTAATCAGTGGTTTCTGACTGATCCAATGAGCTTTCAGTATCTTTTATATTAGTGTTTCCTTGTAAATGGCTATGGAGTTCAAAGTACAGACGTTGGTCAGAAATAACCTGTGAACAAAAATGAAATGATAGTTTTAAGGTAAATGAACACAAAAATATTAATTTACAGAAATATATATTAGTTAATTGTAAAAATTTTAAATCACTTATGCTTACGCTAAATGGGAGTCATGAAACTGTTTACTTTTTATTCTCATATAAAACCCATTATTCATTGATTTTTAATTCATTTATATACACACAGACACACACACACATACAGACACACATTGGAATGAATCTGAATTAATTTTTCTGTTCTTATATGTATACAACATAATGAATCGCATCATCATGTAGATCCATAGGAATAGGGTACTAGTTAGAATAGAACATATTCCATGCTTGCATAATTCTATCAAAATGAATTCTACTGTCATGTATCAGTAATTAGAACCAATAGAATTATATATCTATGTACATATAGGTACATATATATGTAGAAAAGTTTTACACACACACATATGCTATTTCACTGATACATTTTATTTATATGTACAGGTGAGGGCACATCATTCTCTGAAGCTATGATTGTCTGTGTCTGTGATATCAAGAGTTCAAGTAATTATCTTGATGATATTTAAAGGAGTTTTCTGAAGGCAAGGCAGCTGGCTTCTTTAAATGAGCACACAATAACTACAATGGGTAAAGTCCCATCATCATAAGCAACCTTTGCACATTTTCAAATTTGATCCTCATGATAACCCTGGGAGATGAGCAGGTAAGTTACAAATGAACATCTCTTCATGAAAAGAAACTCTCATCATTTTGAAACATTTATCATGAGACATGTCTGATGAAAGTGGGTCATGTTGGAGTAAGTATTGGAAAATGATTAACTAAGCCTCTGGACTATGACTAACAGCTAACATACTCTTCCTTACCTATGTGGTTGTTGCTGGTTTGCGTGTTTAGGAGATTGGCCATACATTGCCATTTCTCATCATTCATTGTGTTTCCTTCATCAAGGTGCCTCATTCAAACATTAACAAAGAATCAGAGATTTCAAGGTTTAAGACTGAAGAGAAATTCTAGAAAAATCAGTCTGCACCAAATTCCTTGCTGGAAAGAAAAAGTCCCCATTATTTTCATGTTGATCCATGGTAAAGGAATTGGTGTGGAGACAGAGGTGCTGTCTGTAACAATCAGTATCAGGCATCTGTTGTTTGCTTGAATATAGTGTTGCTAAGCTCATGTTTCCCATTAGTAAAATTTGGATGATAACATCTAACAAAGACTGACTCCTACATAGTGAGCCCTAAGCCAAGATGGGCCTTGAATATATCATTTAGGGATCAGGAGGACACTCAGGATTATGCATAATTAACTTGTTACATGTACTATAGACCTGGACACATTCCCATGAATCCTCCTCTTATAAAAAAGAATTAATTCATTCATTTAAAGTCCAATTTGCTTCATATTTTTAAAGAAATATTGGAGGAGTAATCATTTCCAGACTGAATTAAAGTACATGTTTTGATAGATGAGACCATTTCCAGATAATAGTTGGCTTGGTTTAATCACCATCGGTTGTGTACCAATGACAAGCAAAGTTAATAAATCGTAGTCTTCCTTTTCTTATATCTGCGGTTCAGTTTCAGAATGGTTCTCAATAATTCACCCTGGAACTCACTAAAAATGATCAAGGCGGCACTTGGTATAAAAACTACTCTTCTTTAACACATGAGGATTATTATTTCCCCTTATTAAAACTCTGATAGTTTGAAGTATTCACTATTTCTTCCCAATCTTTATATTTTCCAATCTCTGTTACCTTCAAATATATCTATTTTTTGTTGTTAAAGATAATATCTCAGTAAGTAGTACTCATAATAGCAATGCAATACTCATGGTAGCCATAAACCTGTTGTTGATTGCAATAATATGAACTGATCTGAAGACACTGTTTTTTATCATACTTGCAGATTGACATGATCACTGTTGTACTTTCACCCTTTCCTTAAAAATCATGCAAAACCAAAGCTTCATAACTGAATTCATCTTTGCGGGACGTTCACAGGATCCTACTGTTCAGAAGATAGTATTTGTTGTGGTTTTGTTGGTCTACATTGCAACTATTGTGGGCAACATGCTGATTGTAGTGACCATCCTCTACAGCCTGGCGCTGCTGGGATCCCCCATGTATTTCTTCCTGGCATTCCTGTCCTTACAAGAAAAGGTTTCAACTCCGCCATCACACCAAAACTGATCACAGACTTCCTGTACAAGCAGAAATCTGTCTCTTATAAAGGATGGATGGTTCAACTTTTTGCTGGACACTTCTTTGGTGGGGCAGAGATGATTATCCTCACAACCATGGCCTATGACCACTATGTGGCCATTTGCAAGCCCTTGCACTACTCTTCCATCATGCTCTGGAGGCTCTGTGGCATTCTGGTGGGGGTGTCCTGGACACGGGTATTTCTGCATTCCATCATACAAATTTTCTTTACTTTCCAGCTGCCCTTTTGTGGACCTAATGTCATTGATCATTTGATGTGTGAGTTGTAACCATTACTAAAGCTTGCATGCACTGACACTTACATCTTTGGTCTTCTGGTGATTGCAAACAGTGGGTTAATCTGCATGATCAACTTCTCCCTGTTGCTTGTGTCCTATGGTGTCATCTTGTTCTCCCTGAGAAAACACAGTGCTGAGGGACGGAAAAAAGCTCTGTCCACCTGTAGATCTCACATTACTGTTGTGGTTTTGTTATTTGTCCCATGCATATTTATATATTCACGGCCTTTTTCTTCCTTTCCCTTTGACAAAGAAGTAGAAATCGTTTACACCATCTTAACTCCCTTGCTCAATCCTTTGGTTTATACTCTGAGGAATAAGGAAGTGATAAATTCCATGAGGAAAGTGTGGAAGAGATTGGTGGTGGTTTTTAAGGGAAAGTAAAATACTTTACCATGAAACGTGATTATAGGGTGATCTGTTGTGTCAGCAAAAAGTCAAGCTTGGGAAACACTTCTTGCCAAAGGTGAGAATGTTATTAGCCTTGACTCTGGACTCTGGTGCCAACAGTTACCAGATGTCCAATAACTGTTGGTGTCCTGTTTACAGAAGGATTATAGAAGAATATTCTTAGACTGCAATGGTAGTATGGTTGCAAAAATGTTTCTAGCACTGTAATATTTTCATGCAAAAAGAAGACTCTGACAACATAAAAATCTGGAACGACTTACAGTGCTTCTTAGTTTAACTTCTTGATCAACTTGGGGAGCTTGTTCTGGATCACTGTTCCTCCATCAAAGTGCAGTGTCCTACTTGGTCCAGCTTTTTGCAAAAATATCTCTGTGTCATCTTTTTCTTCATCTCCTCTTTCGCCTACTTGAGAATCCTTTGTTGATGCTGTGCAGGTCACAGAACTTTACCAAAACTATAATGTAAAGAGATAAACAGTTATTATTAATCTACAAAAGAATTCATTAAATGTCCTTCTATGGAAAGAGATTACATATTTCTAAAAAGAAGATGTTAATATGTCAGGAATTTAAAATTCATGATTTCAATTTGAGATGGCCCCTTCTCTCTGAGTTTACTACTCATCATTGTTATGTAAATTAAAGATAGCTTAATTTTGTACTTTCTGAAATTTACTTTGAAAAAATGGAAGAGATTTAACCCATCAGAATGATTTCCAATCATATAAAGCGTTGAAAACAACCCTTGTGGAAGAAAATATTAGAGATCAGGAAAAGAAACATAAGATATGATGTAAAAAGATACAATGTTTTGATACTAATATCAGTCATTCTGATGTGAAACATCAAGACTTAGGAAAATCAGAGAGAAGAGCTTACACCTTTTCAGTTCCTCTTAGAGGTGGGTCCAAAGTCTGTTAGAATTAGAGTTATTTCTTGACTTTGAGAGAATCTTATTGGTCCAATTCTGCCTATAGTGGTGGTCCCCTGGGCTCAGGTAGCCACGTTATATCAATGGGCTCTGGGAGAGTAGGTGGTGCAATTCCACAGAGTCTCTTACTCTAGTACAAACCAAGGCAGATCCTGAGACACTGCACTACTAGCAACTCCAGGTCAGAGCTATAGGTGGAGTGAGCATACTTTCCCCAAACCACAACAGAGGGAATAGAACCCAGAGAAATGAGAAGTAAAAGCAGATTTTTCTAAAGATGATTAATTAGTTTACTCATTGATTTTTATTTTCTTGACTTAGAGTACCTAAGTGCAAATAATTCATGTGATTATCAATAAAGAGATCATTCAAATTTAGAAACATATTTGGTGGTCATTTCTGTTTTGTTAGTCTCAGGTTGTCAAGTTTTATGGGCAATACATTTATTTAGAGTAAATTAATTAAGTTTCCCTTGGCAAATAAACACTGATGATATGCTAGTTGAGTATTGTGGGGAAATTATGGGTTTTTTTTTTTTTCCACAGTCTTTAACCTTATATGTCACCCCCAAAACAGAAGAGTATATGATATTAGTTTTCTTTCTCATAGCAGACATGCAAAAGATACATGTAATTTCATTGACCACCCCTGCAAAAGTCTATGAAAGTTTAAGCTGTGAGCCTAAAATGTTACCTAGACTATGTAGATGTTAGCCTACTAAGATTGTAACAAGGATCAGACATGTGTTCCCTCTTCTTCACCTCTGCCTGTCCTCAAAGTAGGCAGAGCTTCTTTAGGCCCTCTGCATTCCAAGGTCCTCATATTTCAGTTCATTTATCCCTAAAAACTAGCTCAAGAAGTGTGGATCTGCTAGATTGGCTCCATTGCTTTATTAATCTGTGAAGCAAAGATTTGAAATGAAGCTACAAAGGAAAACACTATTCTGGCCAGATTGAACTAACCAACACCAATTCATATACTCAAATTCTAACAAATTTTTATTATTTTAATGCCCAACATTTCATTGCCAACTCTGTTGTTGTATACAAGGGGAGAATCCACTAACATTCAGTAGAGGAATAAACAAGTATGAAAGGCCTCTACCCAACATTTGTCATTCCCACTGGTTTGATGAACAGAATAAGTAAAAATTCTCCCCCAAATGACTGTTACTTTAACTTTGGCTTTCCATTTTCTTTTCTATGTAGATTGTCTTAGGCAGGATAAGGCACATTCCAATGCTTTTAGCATTTAGGTATCTAACACTTGTGTTAATACTAAGTTCACTGATGACAGTTTCTGTAGTTATTTAAAGGGTTTTCAGAGATACAGTTTGTTAATGTAAAAAGCATGAATTTAGAAAATGTCTCTGGATATCTGAAAGAAGACAATATAGAACAAGATCCTAATTTCAGAAATTATTCAGAAATAACCCTTTGTGAAATCATAAGTCAGATATTTTCTTGACTTTGCTTACCATCTTGCAATAGTTCTCTTCCCAAACTACTCTGTGGCTACCGTGGATCATTGCTCAGTCTTGTACTAGAGATATTACCCTGTCTGATTCCCAGATTATCTTTATTGTGTAGCTCTTAGTGAAAATGTCATTATTTTCCCTTTGGCTCTGACTCCTCCCCTTATCCTCTAAACACTAACATATTTTCCTCACTATTGTTTTTTAAATATAAACTGACATTCTCCTTGAGCCATTCTGAAGATTGCCTCCATAATTATTAGTCAAGAAATTTTGTGAACAGGTTAGTAGTTTCCTCAATTAATTATCTATGATTTCTTGGATTTATGTTGGCTCTACCTGGATTGTTGGAGTGTGCAGCTTTGTGTGGCATGTTGGGTGGTGTGTTAGAGTGTCATTTAATGGAGTTTTAAATCTCAGGTTCTCATCCTGGATCTCTGACTTCTCCCTACAAAACTCTATAACCCAGTTTGACCCCAAGTTGGGCAGAGCAGTTATATTATAAAGTCTTATAAAGGAAATCTGTTGAAACAAAAATGGGGGAATGACACATTAAAGGATTATATGATTCAATTTATACACATACATTTTAATAGTGGAAGACTCTATCAAGTATGTCACTTGCTTGGAGCAATCTGGGAAGGCTTTTCTGAGGAGACGATAAGTAAACTGGTGTGTCCATAGTAGAAATGGACAGTGGGATGGGGGATGGCATAGGCAAGGTTGATGATGAGATATTGAGCAATTAGTGAATGTATTCAGGAGGGAGAGGAGTTGTTAGACTGCAACTTGGATGAGCTCAAGCCCAAGAAGGATAACTGGAAAGGCAGATGGTGGTACAGGGAGCTTTAAAAGTCATGGTTAGCATCTCAACCAAAGAATTTGAAAACTGTAGTATTTACTTCATTATGTTTATGAATCATATTTTAACTTCCCTCTTTTACTTCTCAAGTGATAGGAAATAAAAAACTGGGAGTGATTGGAAAATGTGAGAATAATTGGTATTATCTGAATTTTCTCCTCTAGAGAATTAAGATAAGCATCTCAATAAAAGCCTGTGAGGATTTACTTAAAAGGTTGTAGGATTTACCATATCATACTGGGACTTATGACATGTCATTGAGAATATCTGGTCTGTAAGCTCCAATGACTTTCTCACCAAAAGTGAGAGAGTTTTGTCTGCCATTAAACTGTGTGCAACATTTTATATAGAATTTATGAATAACAAATATTGTGCAAAGCTTGTTTTTGATGTTTGCTAACATAAAAAGGTCTTCTTAAAGCTGGAGGAAGATGTTAAGTTCTTTTTTTTTTTTAATACTCATAGATAACACTTGATAGTAAGCTCTTCTGAGCCTTCAATGAGAAAGAAATTGGCAAGTCCAAAGCCACTGATTGAGGGTATGTGGGAATCCCTGCATGTCAGTCTTTATTTTATGGAGAGCACAATGAGTCCACTTGTATATTTTGCACTGAGTTTCTAAATGCAGGGAACAGACAGATGGATGTCTTGAGTGGGTGTCTGACATTTGAAAAGGGATAGGATCTTCATTGTGAATGATTTCTAAATTCAATTGTAAGTAACAGGTAAAAAAAATGAATTCAATTAAATAATTTTTAATGACTATTGTTCTTCAGTGAAGACTTAATCTTGAAAAGATACTATCATGATTTCATTTTGTACTCGCTTAACCAAAAGACATCCAAATCTCACAACCTTGTTTATGTGGCCTCCTGCTAGGAGGATGACTTATTCCAAGTTTTGTTATTGTTTTCATTGTATGACTATGACATTGGAATCTGGATAACTGGAAAATTCACATTGAACTTTTTGCCCAGAAAAATATTTTTCTTATTTCCATTATAGCTTGGTTTCATTTTTCTCGTTGTAAATTCCCTCATTCCTAGGGTTTTCATATATGCAGATAGCAGCCTTTTCCACAACCAAAAACCTATTTTATTTTTATTTTATATTCATACCAATCTTCAAGATTTCATGCACTTTAAATTCATTTAATTCTTTTATAATTACTTAAGATTTTTGGATCTATCATTTGTACCTTCTGACTTTGTGAAAAGACTAGGATGATGTATGATACCAATATAACTTATTTCACTCAGAAAAGGAACTTTTTGTTTTAAAGCAGTTGTACAGGCATCTGTTTTATCGGTAAGTGAACAATTGCAATTAACGTTTTTAAACAATGAAATTTACCTCTTGGGAAGTCAGTACAAATGATCATAATGAATGTAATTTACCCCAAAAGCACATGGTGCACAGCCACATCTTCTATAGGCTCTGCTTACATTGAATTTTCTAGCCTTCGTAGCATCCCTTAAAGGTAGTTTTTAGAATCATTTATGTTCTACAAGTGAAGATCAAGGGACTGGTTGAATGACAGATCTCTGGTGGGCAGTGGGATGTGGTTTACATCAAACACCATACGGATCACTGAGAAAACACACTTTATTCTGGTTTCATCTGTGTGTCTCAGAATCTAGACAAGAACTTGATTATCTAAATTGAAGTTTGCATGGTTTTAAATTGTCTGACCACTCAGACAATTGCAGTGATTGCAGTGTATGGCTGCAGGGCTGTGGGCAGTACATTAAGTCCATAGACTGTGAAATTGATGGTCCTTTTAATATCAATATTTATCATGAATCACCTAAATTTTGCACTTCTGTGGTGGATGAATGGACATAAAATTAGATAGGATGCTATATTTAGATGCTGTAAAAATAGAAAATTGTTGATGAGGATCTTCGTGAAAGGGGTTAAAGAGTCATATCCAAGTTTTCCCCAAAATATCATTTTAAAGGCTATGTTCCTTTACATTAATTACATCTGCCATACCAACTTCCAAATAAATGAAATTAGAAAAATATCCTTAAATTTCCTATGTAAATTTTTTTTGGTTTTAAAATGTGTTTTATAAGCTCAGTTTCTGAGAGAAAAATAACATTTGAAATAATGTATATCTCTTCACATATTTTACATGAAATATTTTTCTTTCTTAAATACTCCTCGTGTAGTACATGTTTTCCATATGAACTGGTGGCTGGATAGTTTATCACAGAACTCTGTTTTTATATTTACTAGATGCACAAGCATTTAGCCTGAATCCTACAGAAGACAGTACATTCTATACACAAATGCCCAGTGCTCTATTCCTGAGTATGGTGGGAGATGAAAGCATCTTTAGATATAAACTCAAGAGCAATAAGACAGGAAAACAGAAAACAAAATCTCTAATTGCTTGGGACAAAAGTTTTGCAGATATATGAGCAAGTAAAATACCACACAAAATTGTGTCTTGGCACATGATACTGATGAAAAATTTCTCCTTGGGGAGAACCAAAGAGTATTTCTTCAAGTTCATGACCTATGAGGGAAGACTCTTTAATGTCCAGATGGAAATCCAGGAGGAAAATTTTTCTTCTCTGTTTTACTTTATTTATGAGACTGCTCCTGAGGAGTCTTTCTCTACCTTGACAGTCATAGGGTCTCTTCCTCTCTCTTAGGTGCAAAGCCTTGGATACAGACATCACATTTTGCAGCCCACTGAGCAAACATTTTTCCACAGAGATGGCCATGACAGGAATTTTAAAATAACTGATGCATGGTGAGATTTATGGTTTGGATTTTCATGAATGATTTCAAGTTGTGATGCAGTGATTGAAATGGTGGTTGTTTTGGTAGGACTTAGTTCAGGGCACAGAATGAAACTGTCAGCAACTGTGCACTTGGTATAACTGCATGAACTTTAGGATCTCAGGTCATGTTGAACAAGGATTATAAGATTAGAAATGTCAAGGGAAGTGGACGTCAATAAAATAATACATTTGGAGTGCACTGTACATAGTTGGCTCAGAATAAATGTCCAATAAGCAGTAGCTCTTAGAGTGTATATTTTTTTGGTGGGAGAAATTTGGTAAAATGATAACATCAAGTCTACTAAAATAAGGTCCATTTTCAGTTTTTTATGTTCAAAAGAAATCCAAACACTGAAAAAAAAAAAAAAACCATCAAAGGACAATGTGTGTGTGTATGTGTGTGTGTGTGTGTGTAATGGGGGAAAATTTTATGTCATTGAGTGCATTGTAAATTGATATGGAATATTAATCCAAATATGTAGATCTTTATTCACACTTCCTAATTAAGTTTTTTCATCATCTATTTTTAATGGACACATAATTATTGTACATATTTATGGAAACAGTTTGATCGGGTCAAGGTAATCGGCATTACCTGTCAGTTCAAATATGTATTATATATTTGACTGAGAAAATACAAAATGTTCTCTACCAGCTTTTCAGAAATATACAGTTCATTGGTTTCAACCCTGGTTGTGCTAAAGTAGACATTTTGCTGCCCATCTTAGGGCACCACTGCACCAACTAGCCATCCTCTGTCTTCCCACCCTACTTTTTCCAGGCTTCAGGAATCATGATTTACTCTCTACTTCTGTGAGATCTGTCCATTTATCTTCCACTTACAAGTGACAAAAGGTTATTTGCTTGCTTATGTTTGCATCAATGTGATGTTTTAGATTAAAAAGTGACCTTTTCAGAGGCTTTAGAACGAGTACTGATGTGAACATCGTACACACTAAGTATATCAGGACCAGTCACAGAATCATTGATAAAGAATGTAACATTCACGCTTTCCACAACACACTGCTGAAAAGCACAGGGAAAAACAGTAAGGCTGAAAAAGGTGACTAAGCCACAGAATGGAGTTATTAGGTTTAATTGTTTAATTTTTCTTATGTGTATTCGATTTCATAAGTAGCACTAGGTTCTTGCCTCAGAATTGTTCAGAAATATCTAAGTGGCTAAGCTCTGAACTGCTTCAGAGCTTCCTGTTATGGTTTGTCTCTGCAATAAAATGATCTAAACCATTGAGACAACAGAAAAGAGAGTTCAGGCATCCATTTTGGAAACACACCAGTGGAAACACAGAAATTTATTTTCTCAAATTCCAGAAGCATGGCATATCTATCTATCTATCTATCTATCTATCTATCTATCTATCTATCATCTATCTATCTACCCATCCATCCATCCTTCTATATGTATATATTTGAAAAATATATAATACATATATAAGATTAGACATTTAGGTTAGGCAACAGAGCAACATTGAGGGGCATAAAAAGGACCCCAGTGTGAGGAAATTTATCCTTTATCACTCATTAATATCCTGGATCAAAAAATGGTTAAATAATCTTTAAGTAAATAGCACAAAGATCAGTGGAGTAGAAGAAAGGGAATGGGGAACAGAGGAGGGGAGGGAAAGGGGAGTACTGGGAACTGATAAAGCAAAGTATATTCCATGCTTTTATATTTCTGTCAAATGAATCCTATCATTATGTGTAACTAAAAAGAAGTGATAAAATATGTTTGATTTAAAGAAACTACAGGGAGCATAATCACAAATAGGACTATTCTTTCAATTTGCAATAACAGTATTTAGAAACAATCTAGGACAAATACAGGCACATTAGACTCCTACCTATAGGAGAATATGGATTTAAACTAAAATTAGTAAATGCACAAAGGGTGGGGTGGGCTGGGCCTATCATATGGTCATTAATAGAGAGTTTACAGTAGGTTGCTATTTTAATTTAAGATTCCCTGTTTTGGGAGTGTGTTGTTCCCCCTTTGCAAATAAATGTTCCTCCAACCTCACATCCTCTTTCTGAACCTTTCTGATGATGGAGAGTCTTGTGTGGTATTTGATAATTATGTTCAATTATAAATATTTTCATAATTGTAACCAGATGTTTATAGCAAATTAAGAATCTCTCACTATAATATTTTATCTTTCTGATTTTAAAACTCTATTTCAAATGTGAATACTAGTGGGGGGAATTATTATAATGATTTTGTTTCTTCCTTAACCCATTGCTGTCTTTTACCTTCTATTTCCTTATATCATTAATTATATAATTAAATGTACATCGTTCATATTGAGCTGAAATTCTCTTTCATATGATACTGTGGCACTTTGCATGATGAACTGTCCCTATGTTATTTACCTTCATGATATATTTTTAGAATTTAGAAAATTAGTTGACAGAATACAAACACATTTAGATTCTGAAAGTATTTGCCAATTTGTTTTCAACACCATTACATTTAAAATATATTTTATTACAATTGATAATCTTGTGATTCATTCAATCCTTTACTTCACTGTGTATATGTTTGTGCTGCTCAAAAATGGTGACATCATTATTTCTTATATTCCTTTTGACTTCCATTGTGAACCCCACATTTATAATTCCTGTGTGTTCAGTGTCATGGTCAGGCCACTTGAGATATGGGGCTTTGTTAAATGGCACATTTATGTTAGACAATGAGGCTGGAATTGTAGGGTTTTGATAGCAGAAATTGATCACTGCTTTTCTTTCTATTAACTTTTCCTTTGGAGTAATTTTAGACCAACCAACTCAAAAGTTGCATAAATATAGAAAATTCATGTGGAATACTCAATTTCTGTTAATATTATTACACTGTTATGGGTGCATTTGTCAATGTGTAAATTAAACATAGATACATTTTTATAAATACATACCAAATTTTATTCATATTTCACTAATTTTGCCACTATTGTCCTTTTGATATCCCAGGGTTCAATCCAAGAAAAAAACTTTTATTTAAGATAATTTCCATCTAATGATTTAAAATTCTACACTTTGTGATTATGAACCATAAGGCAGAGCACATTCTCTATGTCAGATTTTTAACATTAATATTGAGAATTACTTTTATTTGGGAGAAAAGGGATTGTTTTGTTTACATTCAACAATATTTTTACTGTGCAGTGGTATTGCTCTTAGACCACCCAGAATACAGAAGTGGAAAGATAAGATGTCTGTAATTATAGATTAATTTAGGACTCTGTCTTCACCCTCTCATTCCATTTGGTTTTCTTTCACAATGAAGCATCTGAAGGATGAATGCATACACATGGGTCTGAGTCCAAAGTAACAAAATTAAGGGCTTGTAGGGATAGTCAAAATGCAGTGCATTTAAAACAATATTTCTTCACTGCTAATGAGGATTTTTATGTCTATGACTTTATCTGATTTCCACAAGAAATCTATTTATAAGCCTTAATCCCATAATTAGAAGAAGCATAACCAGAGTCTTACAGAAATTTAAGGATTTTAAGTAACCCAGTTCATACCCAGTTAAGTAACAAACAAAAGGATCTGAGTTTGGGTCCATATCCACCAATATTCTCACTCATTTCCTTTCTTTGTCTTTCCTGCTTTGGTCCTAGCCTAAGACATACACTGTTAGATGATGTATTGCTATTCTTTATTCTGTAATCAGTGGGTTTCTTACTGATCCAATGACCTTTGAAAGTTTCTTTTATATTATTGTTTTCTTTTAAGCGGCTATGAAATTCAAAGTACAGACATTGTTCAGGAAGGACCTGTAATCCCAATGGAAATGATTGCTTTAAAGTAAGTGAACAAAGGAGTATTAATTCATACAAATATATATTATGTATGTAAAAATTTTATATTTGTTCTGTTTACTCTAAATGGAAGTCATAAAAATCAGCTTGTTTTTTATTCTCACATAAACCCCTATTAATCTTTGTTAATACATATATATGTAAAAAATTTTATATGGACACACACATGCTATTTGACTGATGCATTTCAGTTATACATACATGGAAGGACACAGTGTTCTTTGAAACTGTGTCTGTCTGTGGACTGTGATATCAAGAGTTCATGTAATTATATGTGTGAATCATAGAGGAGCTCTCTGCAGGCAAGACAGCTGGCTTCTTTAAGTGAGCACATAATATCTACAATTGATAAGCAACATTTTCACACTTTCAAATTTGACTGTCATGATAACCCTGGAAGATGAGCAGGTAAGCTATAAAAGAACAACTCTGCCTGACAAGAAATGTCTCATCTATTTGAAACATTTATCTTGAGTTATGCTTGATGAGAGTGGGTCATGTAGTAACAAACATTGGCAAATGATTAAGTCTCTAGACTGTGGCTGATAGCTATCATGTTCTCTTCCTTACCTATGTGGTTGTTGCTGGTTTGCATGTTTAGGGGATTAGTCATACATTCTCATTCCTGATCACTTGTTAGATTTCCTTCATCAAGGTGCCTCACTCAAATGTGAACAATGAATCAGAGGCTTCAAGATTTATGAGTTAGAGTAATTCTAGAATGGTAAGACTGCAGTGAAGTCCTTGCTGGAAAAGACAAATCCCATCCTTCCCTCAACAGGGAAAAGGACAAAGGACTTGGATGGGGAACAGAGGGGCTGAGCATGACATCCCATGTCAAGCATCTGTGTTTGCTTGAACTTAGGGTCTTTAAGCTTGAGTTTCTCATTAGTAAAATTGAGATAATAACACTTAAAACAGACTGGATCCTAGACTGTGAGCCCTGAGCTCTGACTGTACATGAATACATCATTCAGGGGTCATGATAACACACAGCAGTAGGCATCATTATTTGCACAAACTTGCATACTTACTTTTAAATGATGAAGTATTGAAAATAAAATCTATACTTGTTTCATGGTTATTACAGGGCTGGATACTTTCCCAAGACATTTTCTTTTTAATGAAAGAATGAATTCAGGTGAATGGCCAATTCACTTCAAAGTTTTTAAAGAAATATTGAAGGAATAAGTCATCATTTTTCAGAACCTCATGAAGTGAATGCTTTTCTATTTCTTTTATAGATAATACTGTCCCCAGTAGTAATTGGCATGCTGTTCTCCACTGCTTCATTCCCTTGGTAGGTATGGTTAGTAAATCAAAGTTCTTCCAAAGTTTCAGAATGGTTCTCAGTCATTTACCCAAGAAGTCACTGTTAATTCATCAATGTTGCTTGAAATAAAAACTATTCTTCTTTAATATATGTGCATGCTTTCTTTTCCCCTTATTAAATCTCTGGAATTTTGAAGCATTTGGGATAATTCATCCCTATCACAGTTTTATCTTGACCTCTGAAAACTACCCACAACAAATTTCTTGCTTTTCCTCTCAGTGATAATATCTCAATGAGTAGTTCTCATCATAATAATAAAATATTCATAAGCAGTGTACAATGCGAGCACACTCTTCTAATTTCAGAGGCTCAGGAAGCTGAGGCAGGTGGATCACAATTTCAAAGTTAACCTCAGCAACACAGCAGGACCCTAAGAAACTTAGTGAGACTCTGTCTCAAAATAAAAAAATATACAAATGCTGGGAATGTGTCTCAGTGTTTGAGCACCTCAGGCTTCCATTTCTGGTACCCAGAAAAATAAACAAAGAAGGAAAAAAATCCTCATGAGTATGTATCAGCTTGTTGGTGTGACTGTTATAAACAACTGTCATGTAAATTTTTTTTTTTTTATTGTACTGCAGATTTACATGATCAGTTTTACTTCAACCATTTCATTAGAAATCATGAAAAACCAAAGCTTCACAACTGAATTTGTCCTCCTGGGGCTTTCACAGAATCCTACTGTTCAGAAAATAGTATTTGGCGTGTTTTTGTTGGTCTACATTGCAACAATTGTGGGCAACATGCTGATTGTCGTGACCATTCTCTGCAGTCCTGCACTTCTGGTGTCCCCCATGTACTACTTCTTGGCAGTCCTGTCCTTCCTGGATGCCTGCTTCTCCTCTGCCATCACACCAAAAATGGTAGTGGACACCATTCGTGAAAGGAAAACCATCTCTTATGAAGGATGCATGATTCAACTTTTTGCTGAACACTTCTTTGGTGGGGCAGAGATGATTATCCTCACAGTCATGGCCTTTGACTGCTATGTGGCCATTTGTAAGCCCTTGCACTACTCTTCCATCATGAACTGGAGACTCTGTGGCATTCTGGTGGGGGTGTCCTGGACAGGGGGCTTCTTGCATTCCATCATCCAGATTCTCTTTACCTTCCACTTGCCCTTCTGTGGGCCTAATGTCATTGATCATTTCATGTGTGATCTGTACCCATTACTGGGGCTGGCCTGCACTGACACTCACATCCTAGGCCTTCTGGTGATTGCCAACAGTGGGTTAGTCTGCATCATCAACTTCTGCCTGTTGCTTGTCTCCTATGGTGTCATCTTGTTCTCCCTGAGGACACATAGTGCTGAAGGGCAGAGGAAAGCTCTGTCCACCTGTGGGTCTCACATTACTGTCGTGGTCTTGTTATTTGTCCCGTGCATATTTATATATGCAAGGCCACCATCTGCCTTCTCTTTTGATAAAGAAGTGGAAATATTTTACACCATCCTGACTCCCTTGCTTAATCCTTTGATTTATACTTTGAGAAACAGGGAAGTGAAACATGCCATGAGGAAATTGTTGAAGACTATTGATGGTTTCTGATTAAAACATAATACATCACAATTCAAAAAATATAATGTGTAGTCTGAAAAACTTAATATTTACTTAGATGAACATTCAGATACTTTTGGCATGTCCCTTACATGAAAAGAGATTACATAATTCTCAGGAGAAATTATACCATGTGGGGGAGTTAAAACTTATGTTTTCAATTGGAAATCACACTTTTACTGGGAGTAGCCTACTCAATATTCTCATATGTAAATTAAAGATAGTTCAATTTAATAATTTCTTGAATTTTTAAAATTAGAAAGTATTTAAATTATGAGAATGATTCCCATTCATAAGTTTGAAGAACAAAAACCTTTGTGTAAGAAAATATTAGAAAGTACACATTTCAAGTGTAAAGAACATATTCTCTGACCATGAAATCAGTGATTCTGATGTAAAACATCAGGACTCAGGAAAATCAGAGAGAGGAGTTTTCAAGGCACCTGCATCATTTCACTTCATTTTAATGGTGGGTCTAATACCATCTGCTAAAGTTGAGTCACTTTTTGAATTTGAGAGATAGAATCTGATCAGCTCATTCCTGCCTATGCAGGTAGTCCCCTTGGATCAGGTGGACACCTCATACCAATTGGCTATAACAGAGAAGTTGGAGTGATTCCAAAGGGGAGTCAGCAATGGGGGTCTTTCATTCTACAATCAATGACAACGCCTGAGATACCACACTACTAGGTATACTATGTCAAACTACAGGTGTAGTGACCACACTTTCCCCATGCCCCTGCAGAGGAATAGAACCCAGAAGAACTAGATGTAAAAGAAGATTTTCAAAAGAGGGTTAATTACAGTTTACTTGGTGATTTTCATCTTCCTCATTTCTTATACCTAAGTACAAATAATTCATTTGAGCAAATATCAATAAAAATATCATTCCAAGTTATGAATATATTTGTTGTCATTACAATGTTTTGTTAGTCTCTGGTTGTCAAGAGTCACAGGTGATAAGTTTGTTGAGAATTAAATATTTAACCTTTGACCTAACAAACAAAAACACTGATAACATTCCAGTTGAGTATTATGGGCAAACAAAGTAAATCATCCATTTTTCCTTTCTTTAATATTACCAGCCACCCCAAAGTAGAAGAGTATATATTAGTTACCTTTCTCATAATAGACTGCAAAAGATAAATGTAATTTCATTGATCATCCTTGAAAAAGTTCATGAAAAACTGAATTCTGAGTCTGCACCTCACTTTGACAGTGTGGGTGCCCTGTAGCAGACCAAGTGTGATGAGGCTCAGACATGTGAGTGTGCTTCCCCTTTGCCTTTCGGTTTCTTCACACCTTCCTGTCCTCAAAGCCTGGGAAGCTTCTTCATGCCCTCTGCCTTTCAAGGTCCTCCTTTTTCATTTATTTATTCCTAAGAGCTAGCTCAAGAAGTATGGATCTGCTAGGTTGACTCCATTGCTTTATGTACCTGTGCAGCCCAGACTTGAAATGTAGCTATAAGGTAGAACACTGTTCTGGCCAGATTGCACTGACCAACACCAAATCATATCTGCACCATCATACATTCGAATTCAAATATGTTTATATTATTTTAATGCCCAACATTTCACTGTGGACCTGCAGATCTATACAAGGAGAACTTCCACTAATATTCATCAGGGTGGTAAACAAATAGTGAAAGTAATACTTAGGAAGTAAGTGACTTTCCTGATGCAATTGGGGAGGCTTTTCTGATGTGGTGGTATTTAAATTGGTACAGTGTCCACAGTAGAAATGAATACTGGAAATGAGACCAGAGGAAGGGTTTACGGTGTGCAACATGGATTGATCAGGGAATGTATTCAGTAGGGACAGGAGCTCATGGAGCATGCATGAACTC
Source organism: Sciurus carolinensis (assembly GCF_902686445.1). Lineage (NCBI taxonomy): Eukaryota > Metazoa > Chordata > Mammalia > Rodentia > Sciuridae > Sciurus > Sciurus carolinensis. The sequence continues at coordinate 25,507,895 of NC_062223.1, read as the reverse complement.
AAGTCTATGAGGACAAATGGAAAGGCAGATGGTGGCACAAGGAACTTTGAAAGTTATTGAGAACATTTCAACCATTGCATCTGAGAACTGTAGCAACTATTTCATTATGTTTATCAAGCATCATACTTATTTTGGGGGATATCAGAAATTGAATTCAGGGGCACTCAATGACTGAGCCACATTCCCAGCTATATTTTGTATTTAATTTAGAGACAGAGTCTCACTGAGTTGCTTAGAGCTTTGCTATTGCTGAGGCTGACATTGAACTCACGATCCTCCTGCTTCACCTCTGGAAACCCTGGGATTACAGGCATGAGCCATGGCATCTGGTCTGAATCACCATATTTTTAAATACCTATACACACATGTGTACGTGCACACACACACACACACACACACACACACACACACATATATTTTAAATCAGGGGTTGAATACAGGGGTGCTTGTCCACTGAACCCTATCTCTAGCCCTTTACTTTTTTTTTTTTTTAATTTGAGACAGCTTCTTGCTAAGTTACTTAGGGCCTAACTAAGTTGTTGAGGCTGGCTTTGAACTTGTGATTCTACTGCCTTAGCCTCCCAAACCCTTGGGATTACAGGCATCACAATGGTACCCAGCTTACTTTTCTTTTCCAAATGATAGAAATGAAGTGAAAAATTAGAAGAAGTTGGAAAATGGGAGAAGAGGAGATAATACCTGAATTTTTTCCTTCTTTAGAGAAATAAAATAAGTATCTTGATAAAGACCTGTGAGGATCTATTTAAAGCATTATAGGATTGGTGAGTACAATATTGGAATTTATGACATTTTGGTTTTGTGACCTATTGATTTTCACAAAAAATCATGTGAATTTCTCAGTTGAGGGAAGATGTTTAGTTTTTATATACCCCATGGAGTATATTTGAGAGTAAGCTCTTTTGAGTCTTTGATAAGAAACAAATTGGCATTGAGAAATCATGTTTTAGATGCCCTGCATGCCAGTCTTTATTTTATGGGGACCACCATGAGTCTGCTTGTATTTTGCACTGAATTACTAAATGCAGGAAACAGAAAGATGAATGTCTCCAGCGGGACCGTTTCATCTGAAAAAGGGTAGGCTCTTTGTTTTGGATAACCTCCAAGTCCAATTGTGTGTAATTTAAGTTTGAAAGAAAGATAAAATTCAATTAAATAAATCAGACTGATTTTTGTTCTCAGATGACTCAATCAAACCTTTATCATGTTTCTATGCCTCTAAATTTTAATGAAAAGATATCAAAATTTCATATCTTTGCTTTCATAGACTACAGCTAAGAGGATAAGTTATTTACAACTTTTCCTTCTATGACCTTGGAGTCTATCTGGAGTTTTCATGTTGATCTCTCTGTCCAAGAAAGCAATTTTATTTTTGCTTTCTTTTCATGCCAATCTTCTAGATGGTGTGCACTATTAATTCATTTTTTAAAATATTTACCAAAGTTATTTGGAGCTGTCATTCATACCTTTTGAACACTGTGAAAAAACTAAGATTATCTATGGTACCACTAAAACCTTATGTCACTCATCAAAGCAAATTCATATTTTAAATGCCCCCCCACTGCTTTTGTTACTTGAGCCACTGGAATTATAGGCATGTGCCACGACATCAGGCTTGAAACATTTTTGTAACTGTATTATTGGTAAGTCAATAATTGAAATGAACATTTTTAAATAATAAAAATTACCTTTAGGAATGCCAGTTCTAATAAATATAATGGATGTAATTGTTTTAGTAGCACACAGTGCACAGCTACATCTTCTATATGCTTTGCACATATTGAATGACCTAGACTTCCTAGCATCCCTTAAAGGTGGTTTTTAGAATCATGTGTGCTCTACAGGTGAAGATCAAGAGAGTGGTTGGATGACAGATCCCTCGTGGGTAATGGAGTGTGGTTTGACAGGAGGCAGGGTGACTTCAGACTACAAGTCTGAATCACTGAGATAACAAACTCTCAATCTGATTTTGTTTGCATGTCTGAGCATCTAGTTGGTAACCAGATTATCTAAATTAAAGTTTGCAAGATTTTAAATTATCTGACCACTCTCTCTTCCTGCTGGTTGCAGTGTGTGGTTGCAGGGCTGTGGACACAGTCAACAAATACCACATTATGGCATGCAGTCATTAAAACCTAGGGAATTCTAGGAATAATATGGTCAGAATGAGTATTTCTATCCTTGTGCTAAGAAATTGTAAATGTTCAATTTGACATGAACAAGGAAAGGGTTATTATTCACATTTTCTTGCATACTATGGTCATTGTATTGTGTCTGTGATCATTATCAAGAAAGTATAAGTAAGGAGTCCCTGGAGAACAGTAATCTTGGGCAGCCCAATAAATGATGGGCTGTCTGAGTGTGATGTAAAATGGGGTTTAAGAATGGTAGTAAAGGAAATTCAGAGGCATTATTTCAATGTAAATAGGATTTGCAGAGAAAAAGGAGAGTTGATTCCTGGATGTGATGGAGACATGCTGGCTCAGTAGAAATAGTCTTTATGTGCTCTGATTCATACCTCCTTTTTGCTCACTATACTAAATATTCTTTCACAAATCACTACATCTTACACTTTCTAGAGTTTTAAAAATATACTCCTTAGTCAAATTGTTTATTATTTTTCATCCTGCTGATTATATGAAGAGTATTCCTGTAAGAACATTTATCTGGCCCTGCACAACACAGGAGAGGCCCTGACATGACCAAAAATAATTTTCTAATGAACTGATATCCACCCACACATTCCCCTCATAACAACAAAACATCTTTTCCCATATATTGATTAGACAATTCTAAAATATGTTTGAATGCTTGCTTGGTTTGAAAAGCAGCCCTGGTAACTTAAAAAAATTTTTTTGAAGAAATAGAGAATTGAGTCTACTCAGTCTCAGAACATAGGTTATTGTTTACATTTTACTGTAAACAAAGTCACAAAGAATTCTTAATAAAAAAAGAAATTGTCCAAAAACTAAATGATTTGTCTCTCGAATACTTTCTTAATTTTTAAATTTAATGGTGAAGAAGAAATTTAAAACTGATAAATAAATAAAAGCAGTAGAGTAAAGGAAGGGAATCAGGGAGAAGGACCATGAGAGAGAAAGGAGCAGTACTGGAGATTAAAAATGAGCAAACTAGATTATATGCATTTATGATTATGTCAAAAGAACTCCACTATTATATCTAACTACAGTGCACTAACAAAAACATAAAAATGAAAAAAAAATGCCAAAATTATCTAACTAATAAAATATATTGCTGCCCATGAACATAAAACATGTGGGAAAGAATGGAATATTGACTAAATCCTGGAAGGGCTAAATGCTACCCCACACCTCCCTTCATTCACATTTCTCTGACCCTGGCTTCCTCTGTCTCTGTTTCTTTTCTGAATCAAACTTAAAAAAAAAGTAACGCTATTTTTCACAACTGCATAAAGCTTTGATGTTATACCATCTGTACCATTCTATATTTGTGATCCCATTTCCATGTCATCCAACTTTATTTTTCTAATAGAAACAAATAAAGCATCAAGCAAAGCAGGCCCAAGACTACAGTGGGAGTTGCAGGGCAGTTTGAAGTCCAGATGTGTTGGTAGCATGTTATTACTGACTGGCATTTTTGGAATCTCCCCCTGACCAAGAGTGTGATTCACATCAGGTAATTCTTCTGTATCAGCACTCACATGTAGAATTTCAATTAAAAGAGAAGAACACTTGTTTCTAATCGTATGAATGATTGACAAGGTTTTTCTGAGCCTTAACTTTCTTTTCATAAATCACTTTGATTCTACCTTTTTTCCTCTGGGGAGTAAACAGAAATACAAAGAGGACACAATGATTGAAGACTGTATGAAGTAGCAAATGGTCTGTTGTGGGTCCTCCTAGAGGAGCCTGAGGAGCTGCTTCTGAGTTTCCCTCAAGCATTAGTCTCCATGCTGTATTTCCTGACATCACACACATCTGCCTTATGATCTTTTAAATGAAAACAGAAAAGATTCCTTTAATCCCCAGAAATCATGTTTTAGTTTTAAAGTCATGGATTCTCCAGATCAACTTTTTGAAAAAAGTTCAATTAATGTATATCCTTTACATGCTTTAATGTAAGCTTTTTTTTTTCCTAATACACACTTCTTGCTACCTCAATCCAACAAATTGTATGCATTTTCTTCATGGACCAAAGAAGGAATTTCTTATCATAGAACTCAACTCTTATACTTAGTAATAAAAGAGTACTTTACCTGAATACTGCAAAGAGATACTATATTCCATCCTCTTATACAGTGTATTCTATTCCTGAATAAGATAGGAGATGAAAACATCTTTCATTAATGCAAGAGAAGTTTTTAGAAAAAGGAAAAAAACCTCATTATTTAAGAACATAAATGTTTTATAAATTCTTGAAAAGCCACACAAAATTGTATTGATTAATCAGGCTAATAGAAAAATTCCAAGCCTTGGGAATACAGAGAAACATGGCCTCTCAGGGAAATCTCTTAAAATTCCAGTCAGAAGTCAAGGTAGAAGCTTTTAATTCATTTTTCTTTTTTTCCTAAGATTATGTCAAAAGTAGCACTGGAGCAGCAATGGGAGCATTCTCCTTCTCTTCTGCCAGAGATGCTGTCCCTCTCTTAGATAAAGAATGAAGAGTTGGAAAAAAGAGCATCATGCTTGGGCCATTACCAGAATGGTGAAGGAACTGATTCATGTCGAGAATTCTAATTCACACTTCTGAATTTTTAGAAAGGATTTGCAAAGATGATGTAATGCTTCAAAGTGCAGGTGCTGTAGTCAGGTTCTCATGACTAATGTCACGCACTGTCCTTTTCCTTAATAACCATGTACACTTGAGTTAACTGCATAAACTTTCTGGCCCCCAGATTCCTCATCTTTAGTGATGATTGTACCAAGATGAATGGATGTAGCAGGGGACGAAGCAATGCATGTGGAGCTGAAAGGACAACACTTGACAGCTGAAGGTACCCAAGAGAAAGCAGTTGTCACAGAATTCAGATCTTTCTCCTATTTCTTCCTGTCCTTTCTTTGATTTTGGAACTCCAATTCTTCCATGTCTAATGAAATTAAATCCATACTCAGTTTTTTATCTTTGTGTAAAAACTAAACAACTTAGGAATTCAAGTGCACATTTTTCTACTATTTCTCGAATAACATCTTATTTGCCTCTTCTAAATATATTCTCATTTATTCTCTATTCATACTCCCATTCTTGTGCTTTAGATTAAAAGTTTAATATTATAAATCTGTATCAAATTACAGATGTAAGACCGTGGCAAAATCAATTACTACTCTGCCAATCATGGATACCGATAGAGAATATAAAATTTACTGTTGCCAAACCACAGACTAACAAATGGCACTGGGAAGGACATTAAAGATAAGACAATGGGACTCATAATACAGAATGGAAGCTTCTGATTTAACTGTCTGTGTAGTTTACTAAGTGTGCCTGATGTCATAGATTGCATTGGGTTCCTGCTGCAGAATTGTTCAGGAAAATCCAAGTGGCTGATGTGCAGAACTGCTTCAGGTCTAGTTTTTATAACTAGGTGTCATCCTTGCAATTAGCTAAATCACTAAGACAACAGAAGAGAAGTTCAGGCATCTGTTAAGAAGAAACCAGCAGAGAGAAAGGATATTTTTTCACCCACATTTAAGAAATAGCAAAAGTATAAATGTTGAGACATCTAGGGAAATCAGCAGAGTTATGGTGAGGAGAGAGGAGAGGACTGGCAATCTGAGAAGAATGGATATTGTACATAGCCAGGAAAGGGAATATAAATATTAGGACAAGATAAATCTTTAACTGGTAAAGAATAATCCTAGATCAAATATATGGTAAATTTAAAGAATTACAGAAAACTTAATTATAAGTAGAATTTGAATTTATTTTTAAATTTGTAAAAATAATTATTTAATAAAAGTATGAAAATGTTACTAATATGTACCAAATGCATTCATGTAAATTGTCTGAGATTTATTGCTTGAAGTACAGTTAGTAAAACAGTGCCTCTAATGACAGCCCTATTAGCAATCTCTTACAATTTTTGAAAGACTCATATGTATGTATAAGTAAGAAAATTTAAAACACAAATTCTTCTATTTGCAGAGCAATTGATGCAAGAAATAGTTTTGTTGCTAAAGATTTAGTTTTGTTAGGAATAGTAGAGTGAGTAATGTGAATATTGGGTGCACAGAGAGATCAACCTCCCAAGGCCACTGTCCAAGGAGGTGGCCTGGTGCTCACAAGTCATGATTTGAGGGACCCCTGAACAATCTCAGGAACAGGACCAGCAAATCAAGAGTAGGCTACGAAGGAAGAAGAGACTGAGGAGTGTTCTAGGAGAAACATGGACAGTGTAGCCTGCTACCTACATCAGAATACAGACCTAAAATTGATATTGAAGAATATATGGAGGTTAGAGAGGGTTGGGTCTATGGTGTGGTCATTTATGGAAAGTTTTCAATAGTTTAAAATTTTTATATAAGATGCTGGATTATTTTAGCTTGTTAGTTCTGCCTTTGCAAATAAATTAAGCATAAATCTCACATTCTATTTCTGAACTTTAAGGAAATTTGATATTTAGGTTGTAATCTTGAGGTTTAATTCTAAATATTCCTATAACAGTAACAAAACACATATTTCAATTAAAAAGTCTTTAATTGTTGTATGTTTCCTTCTAATTTGTAAAATTACACTTAAATAATTATAAATGGTCAGTGATTTTATTTTTCTTCTGCATTTCTCATATATTATAAAATGCTTCTTATTTTATGTCCTCATGCTATTAATGTTTTATTGATAATATCATCTGAATAACAATTTGTAATAGTCATATTTATAACAACATCTGAATTGCTGAATATGTTAGATATTTCTCAATTGCCAATATTAACATTGAATAATTTTGCAATGTAAATATTCCCCATCTCTTCATTTTTATAAATTTATATGCTTGGGGTTACTAGTAAAAGCAATACATGCATACTTATAATTCTGGAATTATTTAGTTGTATATTTTTAGAAATATTACCTGAATTGATCAATTTTGTTGCCATTTTAGGAGTCATTTTTTAAAGAATGTTTTTTTTTTTGGGAGGGAGGGTACCAGGATTGAACTCAGGGTCATTTGACCATTGAGCAACATCCCCAGCCTTGTTTTGTATTTTATTTAGACACAGGATGTCATTGAGTTGCATAGGGTCTTCCTTTTGCAGAGACTTGCTTTGAACTTGAGATCCCCCTGCTTCAGTCTCCCAAGCAGCTGGGATTAGAGGTGTGCACCACAATGCACTGCTAAAGCATACTTTTTTTTTTTGGCAGTACTGGGAATTGAACCCAGGGTCTTGTACTTGCGAGGCAGGAACTCTACCAAGTGAGCTATATCCCCAGCCCCTAAAATATGCTTTTTATTATTTTTTTCTTTTTTCTTTATTGTAAACAAGTGGGATACATGTTGTTTCTCTGTTTGTACATGGAGTCAATGCATACTATTTGTGTAATCATAAATTTACATAGGGTAATGTTGTTTGATTCATTCTGTTATTTTTTTTCTCCCCCCCACCTCTCCCACCCCTCTTTTCCCTCTATACAGTCCTGCCTTCCTCCATTCTTGCCACCCTCCTTAACCCCAACCCCAAACCTAACCCTAACCCTAATGCTAACACCTCCCTCCCCCCATTATATGTCATCATCCACTTATCAGCGAGATCATTCATCCTTTAGTTTTTTGAGATTGGCTTATCTCACTTAGCATGATATTCTCCAATTTCATCCATTTGCCTGCAAATGCCATAATTTTATCATTCTTTATGGCAGAGTAGAATTCCATTGTATATATATGCCACAGTTTCTTTATCCATTCATCAATTGAAGGACATCTAGGTTGGTTCCACAATCTGGCTATGGTGAATTGAGCAGCTATGAACATTGATGTGACTGTATCTCTGTAGTATGCTGATTTTAAGTCCTTTGGGTATAGGCCAAGGAGTGGGATAGCTGGGTCAAATGGTGGTTCCATTCCAAGCTTTCTGAGGAATCTCCATACTGCTTTCCAGAGTGAATGCACTAATTTGCAACCCCACCAGCAATGTGTGAGTGTTCCTTTTTCTCCCACATCCTCTCCAACACCTATTGTTGCTTGTGTTCTTGATAATCGCCATTCTAATTGGGGTGAGATGGAATCTTAGTGTAGTTTTGATTTGCATTTCTTTTATTACTAGAGATGTTGAACATTTTTCCATATGTTTGTTGATTGCTTTTACACCTTCTTCTGTGAAGTGTCTGTTCATTTCCTTAGCCCATACATTGATTGGATTATTTGTATTCTTGGTGTAGAGTTTTCTGAGTTCTTTATATATTCTGGAAATTAGTGCTCTATCTGAAGTATGAGCAGCAAAGATATTCTCACACTCTGTAGGCTCTCTCTTAACATTGGTGATAGTTTCCTTTGCTGAGAGAAAGCTTTTTAGTTTGAATCTAATCCAGTTGTTGATTCTTGTTTTTATTTCTTGTGCTATGGGAGTCCTGTTAAGGAAGTCTGATCCTAAGCCAACAAGTTGAAGATTTGGACCTATTTTTCTTCTATAAGATGCAGGGTCTCTGGTCTGGTTCCGAGGGCCTTGATCCATTTTGAGTTGAGTTTTGTGTAGGAAGAGAGATAGGGGTTTAATTTCATTCTGTTCCATTGGTTTTCCAGTTTTCCCAGCACCATTTGTTGAAGAGGCTATTTTTTCTCCATTTCATATTTTTGGACCCTTTGTCTAGTATGAGAAAATTGTGTTTATTTGGGTTTATGTCCATGTCCTCTATTCTGTACCGTGGATCTACCTGTCTATTTTGGTACCAATACCATTCCATTTTTGTTACTATTGCTTTGTAGTAGAGTTGAAGATCTGGTATTGTGATACCCCCTGCTTTGCTCTTTCTACTGAGGATTGCTTTAGCTATTCTGGGTTTCTTATTCTTACAGATGAATTTCATAATTGCTTGCCCTATTTCTGTAAGATACATCATTGGTATTTTATTTGAAATTGCATTGAGTCTGTATAGCACTTTTAGTAGTATGGCCATTTTGATAATATTAATTCTGCCTATCCAAGAACATGGGAGATCTTTCCATCTTCTCAGATTTTCTTTAATTTCTTTCTTTAGTGTTCTGTACTTCTCATTGTAGAGGCCTTTCACCTCTTTTGTGAGATTGATTCCCAAGTATTTTATTGTTTTTGATGCTATTGTGAATGGGGTAGTTTTCCTAAAGATTCTTTCTGAAGATTCATCACTTATGTATAAAAATGCATTGGATTTATGAGCATTGATCTTGTAACCTGCTACATTACTGAATTCACTTATGAGTTCTAAAAGTTTTCTGGTGGAATTTCCAGGTTCCTCTAAATATATAATCATGTCATCAGTGAGCAGGGATAGTTTGAGTTCTTCTTTTCCAATTTGTAACCCTTTAATATCTTTGGTTTGTGTAATTGCTGTGGCTAGAGTTTCAAGGACGATGTTGAATATAAGTGGTGAAAGAGGGCATCCCTGCCTTGTTCCAGTTTTTAGGGGGAATGCTTTCAGTTTTTCACCATTTAGAATGATATTAGTCATGGGCTTAGCGTAGATAGCCTTTACAATGTTAAGGAATGTTCCCACTATCCCTATTTTTTCTAGTGTTTTGAGCATGAAGGGATGCTGTATTTTATTGAATGCTTTTTCTGCATGTATCAAAATAATCATATGATTCTTAACTTTAAGTCTGTTGATATGGTGAATGACATTTATTGATTTCCGGATGTTGAACCAACCCTGCATCCCTGGGATAAAACCCACTTGATCGTGGTGAACTATCTTTTTAATATATTTTTGTACGCGATTTGCTAAAATTTTGTTGAGAATTTTTGCATCGATGTTTATTAAGGATATTGGTCTGAAATTTTCTTTCCTCAATGTGTCTCTGTCTGGTTTAGGTATCAGGGTGATATTGGCTTCATAAAATGAGTTTGGGAGGGTTCCCTCCTCTTCTATTTCATGGAATACTTTGAGGAGTATTGGAATGAGCTCTTCTTTAAAGGTTTTGTAGAACTTGGCTGAGAACCCATCTGGTCCCAGAGTTTTCTTTTTGGTAGAGTTTTGATGACCTCTTCTATTTCTTTGCTTGAAATCGATTTATTTAAATTGTGTGTAGCCTCCTCGTTCAGTTTAGGTAATTCATATGTCTCTAGAAATTTGTTGATGTCTTCGAGGTTTTCTGTTTTATTGGAATATTGATTTTTAAAATAGCTTCTAATTATGTTTTGTATTTCACTTGTGTCTGTTGTGATATTTCCTTGCTCATTCCAAATTTTAGTAATTTGAGTTTTCTCCCACTTTCTCTTTGTTAGTGTGGCTAAGAGTTTATCAATTTTGATTATTTTTTCAAAGAACCAGCTATTTATTTTGTTAATTTTTCCGATCCTTTCCTTTGTTTCAATTTTGTTGATTTCAGCTCTGATTTCAAATATTTCCTGTCTTCTACTACTTTTGGTGTTCGTCCACTCTTCTTTTTCTAGCACTTTGAGCTGTAGTGTTAAGTCGTTTATTTGTTGATTTCTACTTCTTTTGTTGAACGCACCCCATGAAATAAAACTTCCTCTAATACTGCTTTCATAGTGTCCCAGAGATTTTGATATGATTTGTCTTTGTTTTTGTTTACTTCCAAGAATTTTTTTTATTTCCCTCCTGATGTCTTCTCTTATCCATTCATAATATAATAGTGTATTATTTCTTCTACAAGTATTGGAGAAGTTTCTTTTTTATTCTCTCATTTATTTCTAATTTCAATCCATTATGATCTGATAGAATACAAGGTAGTATCTCTATCTTCTTGTATTTGCTAACAGTAGCTTTGTGGCATAAAATATGGTCTATTTTAGAGAAGGATCCATGTGCTGCTGAGAAGAAAGTGTATTCATTCTTTGTTGGATGGTATATTCTATATATGTCCATTAAGTCTAAATTGTTGATTGTATTATTGAGATCTATGGTTTCTTTATTCAATTTTTGTTTGGACGATCTATCCAGTGGTGAGAGAGGTGTGATAAAATTGCCTAGTATTAATGTGTTGAGGTCCATTTGATTTCTGGAATTGAGAAGGATTTGTTTGACATACATGGATGAGCCAATGTTTGGGGCATACACATTTATGATTGTTATGTCTTGCTGATTTATGCTTCCCTTAAGCAGCATGTAATGTCCGTCTTTATCCCTTCTTACTAGTTTTGGCTTGAAGTTCACATTATATGAAATGAGGATGGATACTCCAGCTTTTTTGCTGTGTCCGTGTGCATGGTATGTTTTTCCCCATCCTTTCACCTTTAGTCTATGGGTATCTCTTTCTATGAGATGAGTCTCTTGCAGGCAGCATATTGTTGGATTTTTCTTTTTAATCCAATCTGCCAGTCTATGTCTTTTGATTGATGAGTTCAGGCCATTAACATTCAGGGTTATTATTGTGATATGATTTGTATTCCCAGTCATTTGACTCATTTTTGTTTTTTGACCTGATTTGGTTTCTCCTTTATTTGGCTATTCCTTTAGGCTAGTTCCTCCCGTTGCTGATTTGCATCATTGTTTTTCATCTCTTCCTCATCTAATATTTTGCTGAGAATGTTCTGTAATGCCTGCCTTCTTTTTATAAATTCCTTTAACTTTTGTTTATCATGGAAGGATCTTATTTTGTCGTCAAATCTGAAAGTAAGTTTTGCTGGGTGTAAGATTTCTGGTTGGCATCCGTTTTCTTTCAGGGCTTTGTAAATGTTTTTCCAAGCCCTTCTAGCTTTTAGGGTCTGGATTGAAAAATCTGCTGATATTCTTATTGGTTTCCCCCTGAATGTAATTTGATTCTTTTCTCTCGTGGCCTTTAAAATTCTGTCTTTATTTTGTATGTTAGGTATTTTCATAATAATGTGCCTTGGTGTGGGTCTGTTGTAATTTTGTATATTTGGAGTCCTATAAGCCTCTTGTACTTGGTTTTCCATTTCATTCTTCAGATTTGGGAAATTTTCTGATATTATTTCATTGAATAGATTGTTCATTCCTTTGGTTTGTTTCTGTAAGTCTTCCTCAATCCCAATAATTCTTAAATTTGGCCTTTTCATGATATCCCATAATTCTTGTAGATTCTATTCATGATTTCTTACCATCTTCTCTGTTTGGTCAACTTTGTTTTCAAGGTTAAATATTTTGTCTTCTATGTCTGAGGTTCTGTCTTCCAGGTGTTCTATCCTATTGGTTATGCTTTCTATGGAGTTTTTAACTTGGTTTATTGATTCCTTCATTTCAAGGATTTCTGTTTTTTTTTTTTTTTCAGTATCTCCAACTCTTTATTGAAATGATCTTTTGCTTCCCTGTATTTGCTCTTTTAACTGTTGATTGGTGTGATCATTTAATGCCTGTATTTGCTCTTTCATCTCTTCCTTCAATGTCTGCATTTGCTCTTTCATCTCCTCTATTGCTTCGCTGATTGTTTTAATTATGTACATTCTGATCTCCCTATCTGACATTTCTTCTTCTGTGCTGTCATTGGGTTTTATTGAAATAGTATCTAGGTTTCTTTGGGACATTTTCTTCCCTTGTTTTCTCATATTGGTCAGATATCAGTGGGACTCTGAGATATTGCAGATTTCCTCTATTGGCTTATAGTGTCCCTGTATGTTTCCAGTATATCACCTTCCAGACTTCAGTAGCCTGAAGTATTGGAGGAACTTGATAATGCAATGTTTCTGAAGAAAGCTGCCCCTAGCCTGCTACTGCTTCCAGGGCTTGGAGCTGGCTCTGTATGAAAAGGTTCTCACTGGGCTCTCTGCTCCGAGAAGCTGGCCTTGGAAGGAGTCTGCTGCCGAGAGAAAGCAGGACTGCTTGGAGAAGTCTCTGGCTGCCCTGCCCTGGTCCCAGAGGCTGCCTGCAGGCCGGAGCTTGCCGCTGGCTCCGGGACTGGGAACTGGCTCTGTGCAGAAAGGCTCTCCCTGGGTGGCCTGCTCTGAGAAGCTGGCTGTGGAAGGAACCTGCCACCAGAGGGAGCAGAGCTGCCTGGGGAAGACTCTAGGTGCCCTGCCCTGCTCTGGGATGCCACCCCTCTCTGAGCCTGCCGCCAGGGCCGAGCTTCACCCGGTGGGGGAGACTCACCCCATGGCTCTATGTTAGTCTGAGTCTCTCAATGCCTCCCCTTCTTGAATCCTGGGTTATGGAGTGACAGGAGATGCATTCACCCTCTAGTCCGACATCTTGGATCACCCTCTGAAATCTTTTAGACTACTGCTGCTTCCTTGGAGTCCTCAGTGGCTAGATGCACAGATTTTATTGTAGAGGGGTTGAGGTCAGCAGGTTGTCCTAGGATACCTATACTTTACAGACCGTTCTCAGTGGATTTCCCTTCTTTGCTGAGTTTCAAAGCTTCCAAGATCTTGGTAGCTGGGTATGAAAGAGGAAGGAGCACAGCGCTGGAGTGCCCCCCCAAGCGTATGCCCACTGGGGTAGCCTCCTGAGGGTCTTGGGGTCTGTTGTCACAAACTCCCTCAGAGGGACAGAGCCAGCATGCTTTTTAAAAGACACATAATATTCTTATGACTTAATTTTTGCTTCACTTTTTTTATGCAGACCCTGCCTAAAATATTGCTCACCTGAATACTCACATTTTCCTTTTGATTTATTCCTTTCATGAATCAGAAAGTTTAGGCATGGTAGGTCATTCAGTGGCACACAGGTATTAACCATGAAACTGGGATTGCTACCTTTTGGATAAGAAACAAACAAACAAACAACAACAACAACAAAAAAACCAGATATTTTCTTTTTTGCTCAACTATTTGGAATAATTTTAGATTAACAGAAACAAGATGGTATAGCAGGTTCTAGTATGTTACTCACTCAATTTCCTTTAACACTGTTTTCTTATGTTATCATGGGTATGTTTGTCAAGATCAAGAGATACTTGTAAATAATATAAGACTTTGCTGGGCATGGTGGCACATGCCATAATCTCAGCCACTGGGGAGGTTGAGGCAGGAGAATCACAAATTTCAGGCCAGCCTCAGCAATTTAGTGAGGCCCTAAGCAACATAGTGAGAATGGTCAAAAAATAAAAAGGACTGACTGAGGATGTGGCTCAGCAGTTTAGTGCTGCTGCGGTCAATGCTTGATATTAAATAATAATAATAATAATAATAATAACTACTTATATTTAAATAATTCTCCACTACTTTCCATTTTCCATAGTAGGATTCAATCTGGGAGAGCACAGTACATTTAAGAAAATTACTTTTAAATGATACCAGGGGGAGTGAGGGCCACAGTAATGCATTCAAGGAATGCTCAAGACATTTAAAATTGTTGTGTATTTTTAAAGCATCATTTTTTCATGGCAATAAATCATCAAAACACTTTACATTTGTAAATCAATAAGAGGAAAAGTGCTTATCAGCCTTGTCAATGTGAGGTCAGAGTCAGAGGCAAAGGTTGTCATTCTGCTCTGTGTCCTGGTCATCCTCAGCCCTCCCCATCATCTGTCCTCTGACTGCATTAAGGTCTCTAGAGGATGACCTCACTGGTCTCTGCAGAAGAATGATGCAGATATAGTTTCCTATAAAACTCATTCACAGAGCATAAAACAGGTTTTTAGAATTTTTAAGAGTTATTAATAATCTGGTCTCAGCCTCAGAAAGATTGGAACTCAGGTCTGCATGAGTCTGGAGAGATATGTTTCCTCATTCTTTTTCTTTTCTGCTTTGGTAATTATATATTGATCTTCTAAGACTATTGTCTGACCCAGTCACCTTGTAGTGTTTGCTTTATACTCTGGTTTCCTTGGTGACAGCATGTGAGTGGTAGACACAGAGCTCATGGTGCAGACACTAGTGAGGAATGAAGTGAAAGCACAGTGACAGTGATTGTCTTCAGACTGACAGAGGACACATGCTAAGGCACACAGTTGTGTACGTTAGCTTTATTAAAATTTCAAGTTGTTTCTGCTGGCTCTAAGGGGAAGTCATAAAAATCAGCTCACTTTTTATTCTTGAAAAAACCCAATGATTGTTATATTCCCCTATTTTAATAACCAAAAATGCATATGTATGCATATATGTTCATATAAATATCCACAGGTACAAATGCTATTTGCATTTCAGTTATATGTACAGGTGAGGCTACAATCACATTTGAAGCAGTCAGTCAGTGGTAAATGATTTCATGATTTGGAGTGTTTTTCTGGAGAATTTATGGAAAAGATTCCTGTGAGTGTGGCCATCTGCCTTTCAAATAGGGACATTTTTATCTTTTATATTTTTACATTTACAGATTTGACCATCATTATAATCCTGGGAGATTACATAAGCTGTTTGTGAACATTTCTATCTGACAATAAAGTCCCTTAAATTTGAAACAATGTGTTTTGAAGAATTATATCTGCTTAGACAGGGTCACATTGTATAAAGAATTAACATAAAATAAAGTCTCAAGACTCTAAATTAAATTCCTTCAGTTCTTTCTTTCCTTACCTAGAAAAGGTAAGGAGATTGCCAATAAGCATTTGTAGGTGGTTCGAAACTTGCCTTCTGACTCTTCATCATGTGCTCTGCTTACTTTGTCAAGACTCCTCATTCAAACATGAGTAAAGGAATAATATGCCTTAAATTTAAGATGGACTGAAACTATAGAGAGCGTGCCTGCTCTGAACTTCCTGCTGGAAAAGGAAAAGCCCTACTCCTTTCTTTGTTGATCTTCTTAAAAATAATTGAATTTTAAAGCTAGAAATTCCATGCTAAAATTCCAAATCAAGTGTCTGTTGTTTGCTTCAAATTAACAACTTTAATTATAAATTCCTCTCCAGTAAATATGGATAACAAGACCACACAGATGTGAATTCTGAGCAATTGTTTTCCTTGCATTGTGCCAGTAATTCATTATAAAAAAGGAATTATTTTTATTAACCTTTTTCAGATTTTTAAATGATAAGTTGCAAGTAAAATCTCAACACTTTGTATATACTTACGCTTATAGGATAGTAGAGCTAAGCAGTTTTTCAAATGTCTTTGTTTTATAAAGAATGAATCATTTCATTCAAAGGACCATTTCTTTCCAAAGTTTTAAAGAAAGTTTTTATTTCTTCTTCTAATGGTAGATGAAGAAGTCCTCTTGTCAAGCATGGCGGGCTACTCATCCCTGCCTCATCCCATGCCTACGGAAAACATGATTAATAAATAATAGTCTCTCCTGGTTTGCAACTTGAGTATGGGCTTCAGGATACCTTTCAGTAACTCACTTAGGCAGCTACTACACAGTGGTAAACCTGGACTTTAAAATAAAAAGTAACATTCCCACCATGTTGAAAATGTGTCTTTCTTAAAGTGTACAGTAATTTATCTGCACCTTAATTTTGCCTGATCTACAACAGCCTTCAATAAATATCTAATATTATGTTCTCATTAATCACAAAAGCACTCAAAATAAGTTCAAATATTGATGTACCAACTAGTTGATGACTATCATATTACATATAGCTTGAAGCAATTTTTTATTCCTAATAGTATATTTTCATGATTGCTCTTTTACTTTCACCTTTTCCATGGAAATCATGTAAAATCATAGCATTATAACTGAATTTGTCCTCCTGGGGATTTCCAGTCATCCAAGAGTTCTGAAAATAGTATTTGTTGTGGTTTTTTTGGTCCACATCTTAACCATTGGAGGCAACATGCTGATTGTAGTGATCATCCTCTGTAGCCCTGCACTGCTGGGCTCCACCATGTACTTCTTCTTGGCAGTCCTGTTCATCCTTGATGATTTCTTTTCCTCTGCAATCACACCAAAGATGATCACAGGCCCCCTGTATGAGAGGAAAACCATCTCTTACAAAGGATGCATGATTCAACTTTTTGCTGAATGCTTCCTTGCTGGGACAGGAATTGTTACCCTCATCGTCTTTGCCTATGACTGCTATGTAGCCATTTACAAGCCCTTGCACTACTCTTCCATCATGAACTGGAGGCTCTGTGGAATTCTGATGGGGGTGGCCTGCACAGGGGGCTTCTTGAATTCCATCATCCATATTCTCTTTACCGTCCACTTGCCCTTCTGTGGGCCTTATGTCATTGATCATTTCTTATGTGACCTGTACCCATTACTGGAGCTGGCCTGCACTGACACCCACATTCTAGGTCTTCTGGTGATCACCAACAGTGGGTTAATCTGCATCAACTTCTCCTTGTTGCTTGTGTCCTATGGTGTCATCTTGTTCTTCCTGAGGACACACAGTGCTGAAGCATGGGGGAAAACTCTGTCCACCTGTGGATCTCACATTGCTGTGGTGGTTTTTTAATTTGTTCCATACATACTTACATGTGCATGGTCTCCATCTTCCTTCCTCTATGAGAAAATGGTGGCCACATTTTACACCATCCTGACTCCCTTGATTAAGCCTTTGATTTACACTTTCAGGAAGAAAGAAGTGAAAATGCCATGAGGAAAGTGTGGAAGAGAGTGGTGCTGGTTTCTGATGAAAGGTAGACATTGAATACTTAAAAAATCAAATTTCTGAATCAGCATGTAAAATGCTTTTTTTTTTCAAAAAAATACTTTTTATATGAGAAACACTGATATTTTTCTCTTTAATTTTGTTTCTAATAATTGATAATCATGACTTCTGTGTGTAGTACAATTCAACTTTGGTTTCTGTCACTTTGAATTTTGATAACCTATGACTGACTGTTTTTACATTTTTTAATATGTTCTTTTTAGTCTATAACTGATTTTTTTAATTGTAAACAAATGGGATACATGTTGTTTCTCTGTTTGTACATGGAGTAAAGGCATACCATTTGTGTAATCATAAATTTACATAGGGTAATGTTGGTTGATTCATTCTGTTATTTTTTCCCTTCCCCCCACTCCTCCCACTCCTCTTTTTCCTCTATACAGTCCTTCCTTCCTCCATTCTTGCCCCCCTCCCTAACCCTAACTCTAACTCTAACACTAACCCCTCCCACCCTGTAAAATGCTTTTGATTAAAAACTTTATAGGATTTATTTTGTATAGAAATATGATAATATATATTTATAGAAAATTTTTCATGTCGGGATCAGAAAATGGTTTTTACTTTCACATCAGGTATTAGATCTGAGCTGACAACTTGATATTTCGTAGTAAATTAAAAAGGATTGAATTTTATGTTTCCTTAGGATATAATAATAAAGAAATTAAGAATGAAAGACAAAATACCTACTGATTACTCTCCTTTCACTCTATTCTTTGCAAAATCTTTGCAGAGGGAAGACAAAAGTATTTTTCCCATTATTAACAGAAATTTACTCCCACTATTTCATGTTATAAAAGATTGAGGTCAGCGATTTTAGTGACTGTTGAAGAACAACCAGGACTCAAAACAAGCAGAGAGTAGAGATTTACCAACCCTCTACTGTAGGACATCCTGTGTTAGGTGACTTCGGCAATCAGCGTGGGCTGCAGAATTTGAGTCCCATCTTGCATTTCCTGAGAGATAGGAATTTACTGGTCCAGTTCTGCCTATGGATAGCTCTTCTCAGATCAGAAAACCACCAGTCAGCTATGGAAGGACCGAGGGGCACACTCCATATGGGAGTCAGCAATTAGTATTTCTTATTCATTTGCAGTCAAAGGGAACTCTTGAGGCACCACTGTACCAGCAACTGCCTTATTATGGTGCATATGTAGTGCTGTGAATTTTCCCCCTAGCAGATGAAATAATAACCTGGGGAACCACAAAGAAAAAAGTCAATTTTAAAAGAGGATCACATTTAAATTTGTAAGATTTTAATTTTCTTAACTTTGACTACTAAGTGAATATAATTCTATTGGAAAAATTATCAATGAAGAGGTAATTTAAATACAGATAATATGCAGGTAATTTAAATACAGATACATATGTCATTCTCATTGCTAACATTTAGTAATCTCAGGTTATCCTGTAGTTTCTGAAACAAACTTATGTACTGAAATATTTCAATTTCTCCTCTCAACACTTATGGCTTTAGATTTCCATTTTGTTTTCTAGGTAGCTATGCTTAGGCATGATGACACTCATCCCAAGGATTTTGTTGGACTAAACACTAAGTTGGCTCCTTGGAGTTACATTGTAGTTTCAGGAATACATTGCAAATGTGAAACATGGGGATTAAAAAATGTTTCTGTATATTCAAAAGAATAACAGGAAGTTTCTAACTTTAAACAGGAAATGATTCAGGAGTGATGCTGTATTAACTCATAGGTAGTAAGAAAATATGACTTTGCTCATATTCTTGCAATTGGTTTTCATTTCATTAGAGGAAAAAGTGGAGTCCTGACAGTCACCTCCAAGGCTCTCCAAATTGGGTGACTGTGACCTCCCCGACTGCTTCTTTCTCACACTTCCCTCCCTATGGATCCCTTTTCATTCCATGAACACACAGGGGCATCTTCTAGCTCACAGCCTGCTGCACATATTTCTTGCCATGGACCCTTGTTCCATCAGTGTGCTGGCTCACTCTCTTACTCTCTCTTCATCCCACATCACCTAGGTTTTAAAAAGCAGAACTCTGCACTGTGACTTTTGTTAAGCCTCCTCATCACAAACTCTCTGTTCTTTGACAGCTGTATCAATCACTCTCTGATCCTCCATATAATTTGTATACTTGCACTTTTGTTTGTCTCCTTTGATAGACTCTAAGCTCCATGGAGGGGATTTCTTTCTGTTTGGTTCACTGATGCATCTCTGTCTTATTAAACATACTTTGGCTGAATGAATGCATGTTATATCTTCCCTTAGAAAAGTTTAAACCCATCTCTGATATTAACCCCCTCGAAATGTTTGCAAAGTGAATATAGTCATTGTGGGCATTATCCTGAAAATGTTGATAAAAATTACAGCTCATACTTTAATATAGTATAGAATGGGATCTTTCAAGTAAATTCTATTTTTAGTTGTGCCCTATATCTATACTACATTATTTTCTACAAGCCTTTTTATTCTCCATTTATTCTCCCACTCTTTTAAAAAATAAATATTGGTCTTAGTTATCTGTAGATATTTCAGATCTCAGTAAAATATTGTTTCAAATGTCCATTTTATTGGTTAGGTTTGATCTGAACAATTTCTTTATTATTCATTGGAAGGTTTACCCAATTAAGATGTAATTTTAAGTGAACAGGTTTTAAAGTAAGGTCCTAATTCTCTTTGAGATCTTACATGAGACACACATGGATCAAAAGACAAAAGAGTTCTGTGAATGTGATATACATCTGTAATCCCAGAGGCTTGGGAGACTGAGGAAGGAGGATCATGGATTCAAGGCCAGACTCTCCAATTTAGTGAAAACTAAAATAAATGGTTTAAAAATAAACCATTAAAAAAATGACTAGAACTGTGAATCAGTGGTAGAAAGTCACACCTGGGTTTAATTGCTGGTACAAAAAAAAAAAAAAAAAAGACAAAAGAGTACAAACATCACTTGTCATCTCTTCTGACTTGCATAGATTCCATGACTGAATGACCAGAGTTCACTGTCCTCAACAAAACCTTATACTAGTCTGGTTTGGCTTTATGTGGAGTTGTTAGGTATCTTAACTGTACCATCCACAAGAAATATTTAATGAGCATTCACAGAATTCACTCAGAGTTTGAAAGGACTTGGTGAGATCATTGACCCAGGCTCCTGTCTAGTTGATATTGTTTTACAGGACAATAAATCTTATGACAGTGCTATAGATATCATATTAAAATAAAAGAAAAGCTTGAGACTCCTACTTGGGAGATTTAGATTCTAAACTCGTTCTGTTACTAATTGGTTGTGTCACCTTGAGGGATTCTTTTCACACTCTCACCTCAATTCTTCATGTTTAAGAAGGATTAATAAGAACATAGTAATTTCTTCTGCATTTTTTTCTGAGTCAGGGACTACTTGTTTTATGTTATATCCTTAGGTCTTTGTAAAGTTGAATAGGGGTAAAATGATAAAGTTATACATTTGTCTTCATACCCCCATTTAATTGGTGGAGAGCTCATAGTCCAAAAGCTTAGGAGACACATCAAAAAATGTTTTCAAGATTCTTCCAGTCTGTTTGTAACAAAAAGGACCAGGTTGGCAGAATTCTTTTCCCTAAGATGTTTCTCTCAGAGACTTAGTCTTGCTGGTTGGTGCTCAGACACATGAGCAAAAGTGTGAAGCATTGTGCAGTCTGTCTCCTGCTTGTGTCCTCCCACCCTCACTTTGGATCTGTGACATAAACGTCATCATAGCTATCGCAAGGACAATGGCATACCTGGCAGGTGCACTAGGTAGTAAATCCTGGTTTCCATCCATTATAGAAAAGTAATTTTGTAATGCCAAAACTTTAACAGCTTGTGATCACATTCAAAAGGAAATATCTAGCTTTCTTCCTTGTGTAGAAGAGAATGTATCTTTAAAATTAAAAAAAAAAAATTGCATAAGAAAAGTATTCAATGATTCTCATCCCCTTTTCCCCTCTATAGTGATTTAAAATTATAGATGGAATTAGAAATGGGGTAAGTAAATATTATTATTATTAGTTGACCTTTACAAAAGATAAAATTGAAAATTGAAGAGATTAATGTAGTTGATTAAATTCAGAGAGCTGACAGTAGTGTGGCCAGGGCTCACATCCACCAACATCTAACTGGCCTCAATGAATTCTGTAATTCCAGGAGAGACGGTTTTAAGCCAATTTATAAAAAGGGATCAAGTTTTCTTTTTTTTTTTTTTAGTTGTAGTTTAGAGTGAATTGAAATTTAACTATATTTCTCCAGTGCTTGAATTGTCTTCAGACTGTGTGAACTAGGTAACTCATTGACATCCTTTGGGACTGTGTTGGGAACATGGCTTTCTTGAAGCTGTTGAGTGTGATGGTTTGACATATTTGATTCCGTGGAAATGTTATAGGCCAGACTATATGGGCAATGACTAAAGAGACTCCATTTTACCTTGAGACTCCATGTTATTAGGAAATGCTTCTCCTGTGGGAACACCCCGCCTCTGTACCCATCATCAGTAGCTTAGCATGACATGTTTGGCAACACAAAATGGCAATTCTTGTATAATGAAAAATTGTTCTCTTTTTGATTCCTATTTTTCTAAATAATATAACATGTCAACAGTGATTATCTAGATGTTAGTAACCATTCTTGAATTTGTACTTAAGTAAGGTCATTTTGACCCACTTCCCCCTTCTCCTAATGATTTTAGATATCATGATGTTAGTTTGTAATTTTAAAACTTAGGAACGGACACTTATGGTTGATGTACTGACTTGTGGTATAAAAACCCCTGCAAACCTATGGTCAGAGTTGTTCTTCCAATACCCATTTTGGGGCATTGTGTGAGATAGTCAGCCAGCCAGCTAATAAAGACTCAAATTTTGACTACTTGTTGGTCAAAATTCTTGGTGGTGATCATTCTGTTCTTACATTGTGCCTCACAATATTTGGAGGCCCCAGTGAGATCCTCACTGCCTGGTAGATAGCCACTGCTCACCACTGACGTGGACACTCCTGTGGAGGGGAGAGGTTGCACCATTGCTCCTAGGGAAGCCCTCTGAGAGACATTCATCAGCTCCAGGCTGCATGATCTCTGGAGCCCTGCCCCAGGACTGAATTAAATTCTCTGAGAGTTGCCTGTTTCTGCACCACCTGGGGACTCTGGTAAGTCTGTTTCTAGCTGATCTGTATCTGGGGACTCTGAGGAAAGCTGCAGGCAGCATTACGTCCCAAGTTCGGACTGGCAAGACGTTGCCCATCCCTCAGGTCAGGAATCTGGAGTGTCACATCATTGTCTTTGGTGCCTTACTTGTTCTGTGGTTTTTCATCTTTTTCTGTTTTTTGTTGCCCTTGAGTGTGGACATGGGTCAGTCTCTCTCATGTTCATCATGTACTTCCCTTCAATGCATATTGACCAATTTCCAGGAAATCCAGAGAAGGGCTGCTGACTACAGGACCTAGCATGACATCTTTTCTCTCTCTAAATTCTGCAAAGGAGAATGGTCAACTTTTGAATTGGAAAGGCCTCTCAGGGGACAACCAAATTGTCTTTGGGCAGTCTGGACATCCTGAACAAATGTCTTATATTCAAATTTGAAAAAAAAAAAAGATTAAAAATGTTTTTAACCATATTAACTAAAGCTTGCATTAAAATGTAAATTGCTGCCAGCAGGAACTCCCAACTATTGGAGTTGGTCCACCAAAACACCAGGCTAAAATTTGGATGGTTGCTATCTAAGAGACCAGAGAAATCAGTTCAGAACAAAAACTCAACCTGAGGGGTCTCTCCCAAGAAGACCACTGGAAGCAGGCTCCCTTGCTGTCTCTTCGGGAAACTCCTTCAGGGAGGGATATGGTATAACCTTTGTCTATATTCTCTTAATTCTTTTCATCACTGATGAGTGGGACCACATCAGGATGGAGGCCAGAAAGACTTTTATAATTCTATTTTTCCAAGTTCATAATTTTGATTCATAAATATTAACCTAGGTTAACATTTAGTTTTTACAAATGTCCTTTTTTATTTTATCTTATTTTATTTTATTTTTTATTTTGATTCATTGTACACAAATGGGGTACAACTTTTGTTTCTCTGGTCGTACACAAAATAGAGTCGCACATTTGTGTAATCATACATGTACATACAGTAATGATGCTTGTCCCATTCTATTATCTTTTCTTTGCTGCCACCCCCTCCCCAGTCCTCATTTTCCTCTATACAGTCCATCCTTTCTCCATTCTTGCCTCTCCCCCATCCCCCCGTTATGTGTCATCATCCACTTATCAGAGAAATCATTCGACCTTTATTTTTTTTTGATTGACTTATTTCACTTAGCATGATATTCTCCAACTCCATACATTTACCTCCAAATGCCATAATTTTATTCCTATTTATGCGTAATATTCCATTGTGTGTGTGTGTGTGTGTGTGTGTATGTATATATATATATATATATATATATATATATCACAGTTTCTTTATCCATTCATCTATTGAAGGGCATCTAGGTTGGTTCCACATTCTAGCTATTGTGAATAGAGCAGCTATGAACATTGATGTGACTGTGTTTCTCTGGTATGCTGATTTTAAGTCCTTAGCGTATAGGTAAAGAACTGGTATAGCTGGATCAAATGGTGGTTCCATTCCAAGTTTTCTAAGGAATCTCCATACTGCTTTCCACAGTGGCTGCACCAATTTGCAACCCCACCAGCCATGTATGAGTGTACCTTTTTTCCCCCATCCTCTTCAACACCTATTGTAGCTTGTACTATTGATAATAGACATTCTAATTGGGTGAGATGAAATCTTAGGGTAGTTTTGACTTATATTTCTCTTATTACTAGAAATGTTGAACATTTTTTTTGGTATATCTGTTGATTGCTTACAGATATTCTGTGAAGTGTCTGTTCATTTCTTTAGTCCATTTATTGATTGCATTATTTGTATTCTTGGTGTAAAGTTATTTGAGTTCTTTATAGATTCTGGAGATTAGTGCTCTATCTGAAGTGTGTGTAGCAAAGATTTTCTCCTACTCTGTAGTCTCTCTCTTCACATTGTTGATTGTTTCCTTTGCTGAGAAAAAACTTTTTAGTTTGAATCTATCCCACTTATTGATTCCTGCTTTTATTCTTGTACTTTTGGAGTTATGTTAAAGAAGTCTGGTCCTAAACCAACATGATGAAGATTTGGACCTACTTTGTCTTTTTTAGGTACAGGGTCTCTGGTCTAATTGATCCATTTTGAGTTGACTTTTGGGCAGGGTGAGAGATAAGGGTTTAGTTTCATTATTCTGCATATGGATTTCCAGTTTTGCCAGAATCATTTGTTGAAGAGGCTGTCTTGTCTCCATTGTGTGTTTTTGGCACCTTTGTCTAGTATGAGATGACTGTATTTGTGTGGATTTGTATTTGTGTCCTCTATTCTGTACCATCGATCTACCTGTCTATTTTGGTGCTGTTTTTGTTACTATGGCTCTTTAGTATAGGAGACCCATTAACAAAGAGAAGGAGAGAGAAAACTCAAATTACTAATATTGGTGATGAAAAAGGAAATATCATGACAGACATTTTTGAAATATAAAATATAATTGGAAGCTATTTCTGAAAATCTATACTCCAACAAAATGCAAAATATTAAAGACATGGACAGGTTTGTAGAGACCTATGATTCACCCAAACTGAATCTAGAGGATGTGTCTTAACTGTTCTATCAGATCATAATGGACTGAGAGTAGAAATCAATGACAAAATAAAAACAGAAATTACCTCCAACACCTGGAGATTAAATAATATGCTGTTGAATGAAACATGGATAACAGAAAACATCAGGAAGGAGATAAAAAAAATGTCTGGGACACTATGAAAGCGGTACTAAGAGGAAAATTCATTGCATGGAGTGCATTCCAGAAAAGAATGAAAATTCAACAACTAAATGACCTAACATTACAGCTCAAAGCCCTAGAAAAAGAAGAACAGAATAACAGCAAAAGTAGTAGAAGACAGGAAATCATTAAAATCAGAGCTGAAATCAATGAAATTGAAACAAAAGAAACAATTGTAAAAATTGACAAAACAAAAGGTTGGTTCTTTGAGAAAGTAAACAAAATAGACAAACCCTTAGCCACACAAACAAAGAGAAGGAGAGAGAAGACTCAAATTACTAAATACATGATGCAAAAGGAAATATCATGACAGACACCACTGAGATACAGAACATAATGAGAAGCTACCTTGAAAATCTGTATCCCAACAATACAGAAACTACCAAAGACATTGACAAATTTCTAGAGGCATATGCTCCTCCCAAACTGAACCAGGAGGACATACACGATTTAAACAGATCAATATCAAGCAATGATATAGAAGAAGCCATTAAAAATCTACCATGCAAGAAAAGCCCAGGACCAGACAGATTCTCATTTGAGTTCTACAAGACCTTCAAAGAAGAACTCATTCCAATACTTTTCAAAGTATTCCAGGAAATAGAAAAGGAGGGTACCCTACCGAACTCATTCTATGAAGCTAATATCACCTTCATACCCAAACCAGGAAAAGACACATGAAGGAAAGAAAATTTTAGACCAATATCCTTGATGAATATAGATGCAAAGATCCTTAACAAAATATTGGCAAACCGTATCCAAAAGCATATTAAGAAAATTGTGCACCACGATCAAGTGAGGTTCATCCCTGGAATGCAAGGATGGTTCAAAATTCGTAAATCAATAAACGTAATCCATCATGTCAATAGACTTAAGGATAAGAATCATATGGTTATTTCAATTGACGCAGAAAAAGCATTTGACAAAATACAACACCCCTTCATGCTCAAAACACTAGAAAAAATAGGGATAGTTGGAACATACCTGAACTTTGTAAAGGCTATTTATGCTAAGCCTGTGGCCAACATCATTCTTAATGGAGAAAAATGGAAACCATTCCCTTTAAAAATGGGAACAAGACAGGGATGTCCTCTTTCACTACTTCTATTCAACATTGTCCTCGAAACTCTAGCCAGAGCAATTAGGCAGACTAAAGAAATTAAAGGGATATGAATAGGAAAAGAGGAACTTATGCTGTCACTATTTGCGGATGACATGATTCTATATTTAGAGGATCCAAAAACCTTGTCCAGAAAACTTCTAGACCTCATCAATGAATTCAGCAAAATAGCAGGCTATAAAATTAACATGCATAAATCTAAAACATTTTATATGCAAGTGACAAAACAGCTGAAAGGGAAATGAGGAAAACAACTCCATTTGCAATAGCCTCAAAAAAATAAAATAAAATACTTGGGCATCAATCTAACCAAAGAGGTAAAAGATCTCTACAATGAAAACTACAAAACACTGAAGAAAGAAATTAAGGAAGACTTTAGAAGATGCAAAGATCTCCCACATTCTTGGATAGGCAGAATTAATATTGTCAAAATGGCCATACTACCAAAAGTGCTATAAAGATTCAATGCAATTCCAATTAAAATCCAAATGACATACCTTACAGAAATGGTTTCTTGAATTTATTTTGGTTCCACTGGGATGGTTGGATTGTGATTCTTTGCATGGAATTGGGGATGGAGTATTAGAGAGAAATTCCATGGAGCACACAGTCTTGGGTTCTGAACCTGGACTTTCTCTGCCTGATCTCTGCTCAATTCTATCTCCATCATACACTGAAGTGAACACAGAACAACAAGGCAACTCTTCTTACAGGATATTAAATAAAATGAACAAAGGATATTGAAGTGTAGATTTAGGAAATGTGCATCTGAACACACACACACACACACACACACACACACACACACACACTGATGGAATGGAGAGTGGAGGTTAGAGCAGAGGAAATGCCATCTGGCTGTAAGATATGGAACATTCAGGGAATGAGACTATTCAGAAAGTGTCATGTGTGACTGGAGCACTGATAAGCAGAACACTGGGAGGACAAGTGGACAGTAAGATGGCTGGGAAAGGGTTTTGAAAGCCAAGAAGAGTATATCAACCATTGCATTGGAAACCACAGTAATTGTTTTATTTGTATTTGTCAATCATTCTATTTCTAAAGTGCCCACTTTTCCACTCCAAGAAATAGAAAGGAGGCAAAAGGAGAAAGAGGTGGGAGAAATGAGAAGAGGGAACACCAAAATTGGGTACTTCTTCCCTTTTGGGGATATAGACTAGGATCTCAGTGAATGACTGGATGATCCAAATAAAGAATTCTATAACTGACCATTGATGATATTGGCATGCATTAAATCTAGGACTAAAGTTCTAAAATATAACAATTCTCACAATGTAAACTTGCCTAAGTATGTTACCCAAAGTGTGATATTATTTTTATTCCACTAACTTGTGTGAAACATTTTATTTAGAATTTAATGAGTACTAAATACTGTACAAATGGAATTATGGTCTATATTTTGGAAATATAAGAATAGTTTTGTTGAAACTGAGGAAAGATGTTTAATATTGTTATTCATTACAGAAAATGGTTGAGAGTGGGTACTTCTGAACTGCCTCAGGGAAAGAAGTTGATAAGTCTGAGGCCAGGATATGTTGTATTTGAAATGCCTTCAGGGCTGTCTTTAGTTTATGGGGAACATGCTAAATATACTTGTATGTTTTGCACTGAGTTTCTAAGTTCAGGGACTAGAAAACCAGATGTCTTCAGTGGGATTGTAGTATCTTAAAGGAGGTAGACATTCAGCAGAGATGACTTTATATCCAATCATACAAACTTTAGCAATAACAACTAATGTGAAAATTCAGGTAAATTATTTGGAGTAATTTTTATTCTTAGGTGATGAATTAATCTTAAAAAACAAACTGATCTTACATACTTTGTGCCTCCAAGTTTTATACTTTGCAAATGAATAGGTGTCCAAACATTATAACTTGGTTTCAGGGTGCTTTGCTGGAGGACAAGTTACTTTTCCAAGCTTATCTGTGATATGTTTGGACTTGGGCTAACTAGAAATTTCACATTGATCTATTTGCCTTAGAAAATATTTTCCTTCTCATTTCCATTAAAATGCACCTTCATTTTTCTGATCCTTTATGTTCTCACTTCTCTGATTTTTGTATCTTTGTATCCCAACTCTTTTTATAACCAAAGCCTTATTTGATTTCTATTTTCCTCTCTGCCTGGGCCTTGTACATTCAAAATGTGATGTTGTTTTATCCATTTTATTTTTTATATTGTTTAAGATACTTGGACTGTTATTTCTATCTTCTGATTACAGTGAGAAAAAACAGGTGTGATCCATAATATTGGGAAAATTCCAGTCACTCAACACAATATGTTCCAGTTTTAAAACTGTTGTGCAGCTGCATTATGAGAAGAAGAACAGTTGGAATTGATTTTGAACATTGGGTTAAGAGTCTCAATGAGACTACTCCAATGGCACATAATCCAGAGCCACATTTTCTGCATGGCATGCAGATGTATTTAAACTTCACAGCAACAATTAAAGGTAGATTATCTTATTACTTATGTCCATATCAAGGCACTTGCTAAGTGTCAGGTCACTCTTGGGCAATGCCTGGGACTTCAGATTAAGCAGTTTGGCTTTAGATCATGCCAGGCCACTGAGCTAACCCACTTCTAACCCTGGTTTTCAATGTTTGCATCTCAGACTGAATACAACTTTGTTCATTGAAAGTTACAGATCATCTCCTCACATAATTTTGAATTCTTTACTGTTGAATCTATGGAATAGGAGTTTGTACTAGGAGAAGATGTTTTTTCTTGTTTTAAAACCAATCACATACTGTCAGTCATAATTAATGATCCTATCCATGTTGTCTTGAAGCTCAGATAAGTTGTTAATAAAAGGGAACATTTTTCCATACTTTTTTTTCAATAATGACAGCAAAAAAGGATTATGGAATTATGGAGAGAGAGTAGAAAAAAAACACAATGTTAAAAATGTTTTTAAACACTGGAATAAACTAGATTGAAAAAGTTTACAGATTGTACTGTATAAAAAGGAGACAAAGTCACAGAGGAAAAGAAAGAAGACACAGAAGAAAAGCCAAACCATGTTTCTTATAAAAAAATATAGTGATGATTTGGGGAGATTAATATGCATCCTATTAAAATATCATGATCGCTAAAGATGATTTGACAAACAAAATCTAATGAGAAGGGCAGTATTTTCAGAAAGAAAATCTGATAAAAATGTAAAAATTGGTTGATAGCATAAGAATATATTATATAATTTTATAAACAATTTATATTTCAAAAAGTAACTGTGGTATAATAATAAAGTAACATCATAAATTTTCTTTTGCAAATACTTAAACTTCTCTGGAAAAATTATCAAGATTGATAACTGGCCATACTTTTATATGAGAAAAAAGAATATAGAGAGGTACACACATACAAGGATGTCTATAAATATTTCAGGATGTATGTATAGAAAATAAGGGTGATTATTTCTAGAGAGTAGAAAAGAAGATTGAAATAATCTAAAGAAAGATGTTAATTTCCTCCTTACATTGTTCTGTTTACTCTGTCTCATCATGATGTTTATTCTATAACAATTATTTGGTGATAATTATATAGTATTCTATAATAATTATGCAGTTAATAATGAAGCAAAAAATATGAAAAATAATTTTGAATAGATAACTTTGGTAATCTCTTTCATTTGAGAAATAATAGTGCACTTGATAAACTATTCTGAAGTTATTTGGAGAACCATTTATGAGAGTGAAAATTGGAAATGACATAAATATCCCAATGAACAAAAGATTAACCAAATACTTCTTCTAAAGATTGATATGCTATTACACTATTAAATTAACAATTAATCTGAGAAATAAAACAAACAATTGTTATTAAATAACAGGGGAACTGTAGAACATGTAGAAGAAAATGAGAGGGAGGGGAGTATGAAAAATGGTGGAATGAGACAGACATCATAGTCCTATGTACATGTATGATTACATGAATGGTATGAATCTGCTTTGTGTACAACCATAGAAATGAAATTGTGTACCCCATTTGTGTACATTGAATCAAAATGCAGTTTGCAAAAATTAAAAGCTAAATAAAAATAATAAAAAATAAAATAAAACAAAATAGAAAAACAAACAATAATTTGTTATTAGCAATTCTTAGTCAAAATGATAAATTAAAATGGCAGGATATGATAATTTCAATCAAATAAACTATACATGATATGAATAAGGACCTGAAATAGAAAAATCAAAAATTATAGGATGGAGTTATGGATATAAAAAAAATTACAAATGATATTTTCAGAAGAAGTATTCTGGGGAGTTCAGGACATATATGAGACATATTAAAATCACACTGCTTAAGTTATAAGTATATTAGACATTCTATTCCATGTCCAATTTACAGGCCAAGAACTTCAATATTCTAATGGAAAATGTTTGTGTGGAGAAAGAGAAAAATTTAGTCTCCTTCAATTATGTTGGCCTCAAGGAATCATCCAGACCTTGTTATATTATGACCATTAGTGAACTGATGTATTAGACACAAGGGACATAGGTAAATGGTTGTCAAGATTCTTTGTAAAGCAAATTTCATCCAAGATATTTAAGGGGCCAGACTGTACGGAGTGAATGAGTGAACTGAAAGGATTCTTATCAGATGGAATTTACCAACAGTATGAGTGCCTACTTATACTGGAATACTGTAGGGAACATTCCTCAAGCTCATTTGACAGCAGTCGCTGACACCATGGTTTAAATAAACCAAACAGTCTGGATGGAAAAACTGAGGAAATGGTAAAGACTCACCATGGATTGTAGGCCTTTGCAGTTACTGAGGCTGAGCTATGGAAAGCCCTGATCAGCTGGCATCACAGCAAGCTGTGGTGTGAGTTTCCCTACTCAGTTAGAGATAGCATAGCATGGAACAGAACCCAGGAATTCAGATGTCAGTCCACAATCTCCTCAAGATATAATTTCTCTTATCTGCAGGTAAAACATTTATCAACTACAGGCTGCTCCTAGCCACTGACATGGTGATACATAAGGGCAGCATGACTGAATTCACTCTGTTTGGGCTGACACAAGACACTGGTAAGCAGAAGGCAATATTTGGGATCTTCTTGATTCTTTACCTCACGACTCTGCTGAGGAACAGTCTCATTGTGGTGACCATTAAAACAAGTCAGACCCTTGGGAATCCAAAGTACTTTTTCCTTTTCTACCTGTCCTTTGCTGATGCTTGCTTCTCAACAACCACAGTCCCCAGATTGATTGTGGATATCCTTTCTCAGAAGAAGACCATTTCCTACAAAGAGTGCATGATCCAAACCTTTGCAGTTCACTTTTTTGACTGCATGGAGATGTTTGTGCTCATTCTCATGATTTTTGATCACTATGTGGCCATTTGTAAGCCCCTGCAATACACAACCATCAAAAGCCAGTGAGTCTGTGGTGTATTGGTGATTCTGTTCTGGGTGGGTTCTTCAATTCATTCTTCCACACAGATTTTTCTGGCTTTGCAATTACTCTTCTGTGGTCCCAATATGATTGATTGCTATTTCTGTGACATGCAACTATTGTTGAAACTTGCCTGTATGGACACTTATGTTATCAATATGCTCATAGTGTTTAATAGTGGGGCCGTATGCATGGCGAGTTTCACATTCTTATTTATCTCTTGTATTGTCATCCTATTCTCTTGAGAAACCACAGTGCAGAAGAAAGGTGAAAAGCCCTTTCCACATGCACCTCCCACTTTATTGTTGTTGTCATATTTTTTGGTCTGTTTATATTTATATACGCTTGTCCACCAACCACCTCTCCAGTAGACAAGAAGGTGGATATGCTTTACACAATTGGGACACTTTTTCTGAATCCTTTGATCTATACATTGAGGAATGCAGAAGTGAAAAATGCCATGAAAAATTATGGTGTAGCAAAGTATGACTTCACTTGATAAATACTGTGTGTATTATAGTGTATACTTCTTTCATTTTGGTTTTTCTTACATTGACAGGAAAGATATTATATTTCCTGGGAACATGCAGGATTTGAAAAGCCAGGTGTAGTGTTTCCTACCTTTAAGATCTTTAGTTTTATGCAAAAAATGTTTTTACACCATTATTTTCATTTGAAAAAAGAACACACATATGATTATATATATTATATTGATATATATATATATATGGTATATAATGCATGGTACATTACTCCCCACTTCATAAATTCAGTACCTGAGCTTTTTATTTCAGTTACATTGGCACCAAGTATTACCTGTAATTGATACAGATTAATGGAAGAAAATATGATGTACTTTATTATGTGCATGAGCATCTCCATCCACCAAACAAAAAATGTCACAACATTGCACCAAATATTCCAAATACTTGTGATACAGATGAGGCAGAGTAAGTATCAACATCCAAGGAGGACATTATCAAAGCACTCAGTGCTATTCACAAGTGGCAGATTTGTTTACACTCCCTCCAGATGAATGCTCACAATTCTCCTTATTTTGTGACTTACAATTTATCCTTAAAGCATTGGAATCCAGTCCTATGGAATTTAAAGTGTAATTGGATCTTACGTAGGCAAGGCATAATTGAAATAAAAATTGGATTCTTTCTTGCTCTTTCAAACTCAATACAGTGGACAGATTTTTTTATCTGTCTGAATGAAAATTCACAATCTTCTTTACTTGCAATCTTACTCTTTTCGTCACACTGTTACATAATGGAGAGCCCAAATTCCCCCTTGCTGTTAGGCAAGGCCAAAAATTAAAATGCCAAGTGCATGACATAAACCAAACTGTCAAAAATCCCCTGACCCTCCACCTTCAGCTGAGGCCTGGGAGTCTAAAATTGGAAAGACAGACAGCAGAGTCTAGGGGACAAGGGTGGGGTTATTTCTTAGGGGACAGAAAATCCTATTTGAATTTGTATCTTAACAAACTGACTCACTGTCTCTGAAACTGGCAGATGTTGACAGATTTATATTTTACTTCCCTTTGGGACCTTCTCATAAGCTTTTTCAAAATTATCTCTTTCTTTTCTCATTGTAGGATCCTTGATGTGGGAGGAAAATGTACAATCCTTACAATCATCACTGATGCCTTCTTTTCTCATCAAACTGCCAGTGGCTACCTTCAAAGTACTCTGCATTCTGAGTGACCAAATACCTACACCTATATCTCTGTATATATAAAGATGAACACAACTAAGTTTCTTCAGCTCTTATAAAATTATATTTTAAAAACATAAGTAAAAGGCCTATTTGAGCTAGAACCCACTCAAAAAGAGCATTATATTTCCCTCCCTTTTCCCATTTTACTTAAAGATATGACAAGGTCACTGGATGTTGTAGGTATGAGATTGTCAGAGCTTCTCTAGGCCAGGTTGCAAAGTTTAGACATTCTAAGGGTTTATGGTGCTTCACCTCTTACCACTTTACCAATTGAATTAAAGTGGAAAACACTTCTAACCATAAAATAGGCATGAGGGAGTTTAGCAAAATAATGCATTTTCCATCAACTACCTATACCATATCATAGATTATGAAGTTCTCATAGGAAGTAGTTGTGGTACTTCTCTTTTTTCTTCTTTTGTCTTTGCATTTGCTTAGTTTTTCAAACGGGCAATCTATTTCCTGAACCAGTACTAGGACGCAGGTGCACGTTCTCTGCCAGGGTCAGAACACGTTCCACAGGCCATCAGCAGTCCATCAACAGCCTCAAGTCTCCTTCCTTTCAAATGTTTACTAACACTCATTGTGCTAAAGATCTTGAGAGCCTGCCTTCTTTCTTTCCTTTCCTCTTCCCTTCATTAGTAATCTGGGTAAAGTACTAAGGAAAGAACAAGTTTCCCAAAAGCAAAACAGTAGAACAGGAATAGCTCATGTGCTTGAACAAGCTCTTCCACATGGGGCTTTTGAACATACAGGGCCCTCAATGTTGAGGGCATTGCCTGCTGATGAGAACAAACCCAATGGATTGGGAAGGAGATGAGGGGTTGAAACTGGGGGAATATGAGCTCAACCTCCAGTTCTAAGGATACTGCTACTGCTTTCCACTTAGCAGGAGATTCCATCCACTTTAGCCCTTTTCCTACTGGGGCAATAGAGTAGGAAGGAAGCATCTCACCCCTGCTGCAAGGGACACTTCCAGTAGAAGGAGGCAGAGGAGGAGGCAGATGGAAACTCTACTGTAGAACAGAAAGAAAACTTCTCTAAGGCCAAGACTGAACCTGAAACCACAGCAGTAAGAAGATTGTGGATAGGGATCAAGGGAACCAAAGGCTTTATATTACCTAAAAGTGTGGAAAGTCAGGGAGTTCCTGGTGGTATGAATCAACTCTGTCCTCACAGTGGACCAATATAGGGCATTCATCACTTTACACAGCAAACCTGTGTTCAGAGATACCTTGTCAATTTCTGTGCTTGACCCTATAGATAACATATATAGGTAAATGCAACCTGTGGCCTCAAAGAGCTAACAGTTTAGTAGGTTACTAGGGGTATGAAAAAATTAAAATATTATTTTATATATAAATCTATATTATAGAGAGAGAGAGAAAGAAAGAAGGGCAAAGGAACAAAATCAGATTATTAAAATGCATTAATTTAAAGTCAAGGTTAGAGGTAGAACAAAGGTAGCATGACATGATCAGTGGAGAGGATTAGATAATCTAGCTGGAGTAACAAGGGAAGCCTGCTGGAGGAGATAGACTCTAGGAGCCCTTGGAATATTATCTGGCATACAGTGCTTACTCAAATGTTTATTGAATCAGCATATGTTAGTTAGCTTTTCATTGGTATAATAAAATACCTGAGAAATTAGGAAAGGTTTATTTGGCTCACAGTTTTGGAGATTTCAGTCCATGGCCACGTGGCTCTGTTGCTTTGAGTCTGTGGCAGTACAGTTCATTAAGGTAGGAGCATGTGCTAATAGAAAAAAATAAAGAGAAGGACAGTAAGGGGCCAAGGTCTCAATATCCCTTTCCAGGTTGATATCCGCAAAGACCTAACTTCCTTTTATCATGCCCTTCTTCCCAAAGGTCTAACAACTACCATAGTGCCACAGGCTGGTGGCTGAGCTTTTAATACACAGACCTTCAGTGGACTTTAAGATCCAAACTCCAGCAGCATATTCTAGAAACTCAGAGAAAGATATGCCACAGTCCATTAGGACAATGAGGGAATAAGTGGAGTCTGGGCCTACAGTGTGTTGCTCAGGCAGTTTCCAGAGTTCACTTGAGATCCAAAATGAGTCTCGTCAATGTGATCCCAAATGACACTGGAAGAGTGAAGCACAACATGATGAAGTGTTCACACAATTCATTAATGTTTTCTGAAGGTAAGGGTAAATCTAGGAAATCTTTGGCAATTAGATTAAATGAGCATAATTCTCATTTTTTATGCCTGGGATTTGCTAGATTCTTGGATACATAGACATAGGTTGTCATCAAATTTGGAAAATTTTAGCCATTCCTTTTTATTCAGTCGTGCAAGATATGGAACTTTATTCTTCTATAATTCAACTTAATTTCTATATTGAACCTCTCCCATCCACCAAAAACTTAATCTTAGGTAAATTTGTCTCCCTTACTTTGCTCTTAGATTATGTCAAAGTTTTTTCATTTATTTATTTATTGGTTATACTTAAGTACATAAGACATTTTAATATAATTTTACAAGCATGAGTGTATCTTATTCTAGTTAGGACCCCATTCTTGTGGATGTACATGATGGTGGGATTCACTGTATTGTTTTCATAAATTCATTCCTCTTTATGCCTGAGAAATACTCCATTATGTATATATACCACATTTTCATTATCCATTCATTTGTAAAAAGGCATCTAAGTCATTTCCATAGCTTAGCTATTGTGAATTGAGCTGCAATAAACATGAGATTACATCTCGCTCTAGTTATAATGGCAATTATGAAGAATACAAGTACCACTATTTTTTAAAATATATTTTCTATCCCTTCTCCTATCCTAGTATTTAAAAACTCCACTACTCATGTGGTACAATGTTTAAAGATTTCCTGCCCTTCTTTGTTTTTCAGTTTAGATGATTTTTATTCCTGTCTGCAAGTTCACCATTTTTTTTCTGTTGCAGTGATCAACACTTTGCAGGGTTCAATAGTCCATCAGTCTGTTGTCCAGCATGTTTTTCATCTCAAGTGTTGTATTTTTCATCACTAATATTTCAATTTCAGTCCATTTTGCATTTTCTGTATCTTCACATACCATGCTTGATGAAAATGAAAATATTTAACATGGTTATCACAACCCCTTTAAAGTTCTTGTTTACTAGTTCTATAATCCTATCATGATTGATTGGGTTTGATTGGTTGATTTTAGATTATATATTTTTGTTTCTTTACATACTTGTCTTTTTTTAGGATCCCAGGTATTATGGATTTAGCCTTGTTTGCTTGCTGGAGATTTTTCATTCTTATAAGTGTTCATAAGCTTTGTTAAGCAGCACTAGAGCAGTGTTTATTTTAGGGCAACTTTTTTTTCTTTCAGCTGAGGTAGTCGTGTCTGAGTGCTCTACCTGGTGCACTGTGAATTATGAAGTTTTCTTGTGGGATAGAAACACAGCACGGTTCAGGTCTTTTGGGAGCTCCAGAAATTCTTCCATTTCATGTCACTAATCCTGCCTTGTGTCCAAAGACATCAACATCCTAAAGATCTCAACTCTCCACAAGTCAATCTACATATTAAAAAGTTCCCCAGTAAAATTACCAACATATGCTTTTTTAACTAGACAAGTTTGTTCAAATTGAAAAACAAATTTGCAAAACATGGGTGAGTAACTGTAGATGAAAAAATGTGGAGAGGTATTTGTGTTGTTTTAAAAAAAGTTGCAATGAGTACCAACACATGGTATTAGCACTAGGATAGACATAACAGTGAAACTGAACACAAACTCCTAAATTAGAAAAAGTAAGTATTGTATTTTGGAATAAAGTTAGGATAATATCTCAAATTCCTGGAAGAATATATTATTCAACAATTTTGTTGGAATAGTGTATTCCTATATACATTATTGTTGTACAATGTGTTTAATAATTTCATTGTTCATAGGTAACTTTTCCTCCTTCAAATTTTAGGATGGAGTGTATCATATTAGAGGATGGGTTGCAAAACTGAAATGCAAACGTGCTTACATGTGTCAGTTGCTGCTCTAGGCAGCGATTCCAATAATTTTATTGAGTTCAGAAGAGACAGAAAAATGTTTTAAATATTGAAGTATTTTAATCAAGGGGAATATTAGTGGCTAGAATAGATAAAATTGTAATATTTACATAAGTTTTATTTGTAGCAGCTGTAAAATTAACAAAAATGACCCTTAATAATTTTATTTATTTACTTCATTTAGGTTGGGAATCCTTCAAGCACAATTTAGAAATTCCCAATATTGAGGAGCGATGAATTAAAAAAAAACAGACTATCCACTCGTCATCTGAAAATATCAGCAATAAGAAAGTACTCAAAATGTATATGAAATAATACATAGAAAATTGTATTTTTTAACTAATTTCAATAAAATAAACAATATGACAACTCTGAAGACAAAATGGTTTTGGCTTACATCTGAGTAACCAGTCAGTTTTGTTTTCTTTGACAGCTGGGATGATGAAGGAGTGTTCAAAGTCCTCTTCAGACTGACAGTATTTTCATTGTGGGTTCCTAGGACCTAATGAGTGCCTCTCTCATCCCATGTTCCCAGTGGGCTGCCCCTCCACACAATGTGCTCACAGGTGGACTCCAGATACACCATGCTGGTTCAGCCATATACCACTGATATCACAGTCATCTCCCTATGTACTCAGGTGTGCAAGCACCTTTCCTTGATGCTACACAACAAGAACAGACTCCTTGATGAATTTTAGTTCCACAATAGCTGAAATCCCTAGATCAATTTATTGCAGCATGTTCCATTGCAAAATAATCCAAAGAAATCATATTGGAAACATTAGTGGGTAATAACTAGTACTTAAACCATCCACAGATCTCAGGGATAAAGAGCTTATTTTTCAGCTTCCCAGTGATTGTGCATTTTTACACTAATCCAGGTCATGGTTTGGATATAGCTTGGGTGTGTCCCCTAAGGGTGCATGTGCTGGAAACTAGGTCTTCACTGTGGAGGTATTGGGAGGTGGTGAAGCCTTGAAGAGATAATGCCTAGAGCAAGGTATTTGGGTTATAGTGGCATCACCATTGGAAGGATAATGCTGATTTCACAGAGTAAGTTAGATCCCATAAAAATGGGTTATTAGGAAGAGAACAAGCCTGATACATGAATCTGTTTTCCTGTTTCATTATGTAATCTCTTCTGTATAGGCTTCTGCCATTGTGATGCCATCTGTCCTGATGCACTCACCAGAGGCCAAAGAGATAGAGCCACCCAATAAGGAACTTTCAACTTCCAGATAAATCTGTTTACTGTATAAAATACCTAGCATCATGTATTTTGTTATAACATCAAGTATCCTGTTTCTAAATGTTCTTTCTCTCTCTCTCTCATCCTTGCTCTATCCTGGAAACATATCTCCAACATCTCAATAGAGTAATTTTTCCATATTCCTTCTAATGGTGAAGATTCTCTATATAAGTTCAAAAATTCATAAATTTAGGGGATTGTGTGTGTGTGTGTGTGTGTTTGTGTGTGTGTGCATGCATGTGTGTGATTCATGCTGTTTGTTTTTCAACTTTGCATTACTTTGACAAAATACTTGAGATAATCAATTTAAAAGGAGAGGTTTGTTTTGGCTTATAGTTTTGAAAGTCTCAGTCCATGTTTTCTTAGTCCTGTTGCTGAGGGCCTGTGGTGATACAGTACATCATGGTGTTGAGAAGGTGTTGGAGGAGGACTATTCATGTTTGGCATCTTTAAAGCAAAAGGAAAGCAGAGGAAGGAATGGGCCTAAGTCCCAACACTCCATTGAAGGTCACATCCCCATTGACCTAATTTATTCCACTAGTCTCCACCTCCTAAAAGTTCTGCCACCTCCCAGTAGTGCCACAGATTGAGACCAAGTCTTAATACCTGACTTTTGGGGGAGTAACCAGCTCAAAACTATAGCACCCACACAGGTGGGACAGAACTACAAAAGCCCTACAAGGTAATATTATTAGTTTGTTACAGAAGGATAAAACAGGCTTCCATTCTGTATCAATTAGGTGTTAAGTTTAAAAAAGTGAAGGAATAAAAGATTGCACAATTTCATTTTGTGTGTGATACAGTTAATATTTGGTCCTGATGTGATGTACCATCAGTTGCAGCTGTGGCTATCATGCCTGTTTTTGCATTTCAGGAAAGAGGTTCATCTTGTTATTATTCACATTATAAGAGTGTCAATCTGGTTAATGTTTTGTATCCAAAAAGAAACAAAAACAGAAAAATAAAACAAGGGAAATATTCTCTGCAAGTTACAACTGTAATATTTACCAATACTTGAGAGTGAATATTCATGTATTGCCAATTAATCTTACATGAATGACTAGTAATAAGAGTGACATCATGCAGATTAGATATGATGATAACCTACACAGTTGTATTTCTGCATGTCAGGGAAAACAGAAATAACAATCATGTAGGCATTTATCTCTTTGGCCTGTCAAATGTTGAGGTCTAAGTGACACTTTGGAAACAAAGGATGAAATTGAACTTCAGAGTTTCCCTATTCTGTCACCAAGAACTTAAATTTGAGAAACAATTGTCTGCTTCTTATGAAGGTGTTCTCTGATGCTGTATATATAAACAATGGAAAAGTCCAAGGGACATGCAAGTCTTGAGTGAGGATGGAGATGTGAGAAGGGATGAGAGTCATTTCAGGAAGATGCTCTTGCAGAGGCAGAGAATTGGCATGAGAATGGGAGAATGGAAAGAGGTCCTAGAGACAGTTCTTGAAGAGACCAGACACTGGAGGCAGAAATGTCATGCTGGTCACTGATTTAATGACTTCAGAGAATCTTTTCCTTTGTTGAGGGAATTGGAGTCTGCTAGTAGGACCCATTTTTAATAGTTCATTAGTAGGATTCAGCTTCAAAGCTTCTTGCCAGAAATTGTTGGCTGCTAGAAGTTATCACTGGGGAATTGAAAAACAACAGTACCTGTTAGTGTAGAAATGGTTTTGGCAGCAAATATTCTGAATAATTAAAGCATTTCAACAGCTTTGGAGACCAAGGGACCATGTTGGAAGGAGCTATTGACCACAGCTTGACATTCACCTCAGGGAATGCTCCTTTCCCTTACCAGCTTCTCTGGCCAGCAGTCAAAGCTGGTTTCAAGGGATCTGTAAGTTGGACTGATCTAAAGAATGCATCATTGTCATCAGCTCAGAATAGTTTATATCCCTAGGAAATTACACCCTAGAGAACCACTTGGCACATGGCTGCAAGCCTCTAAATATCAGCAAGTTCATCATTTAGGTTTTTTAATTGTGAAACAGTATGAAGATAAATCTTTGATTAGACAACCACTTTGAATATTTACTTTAAGTTGTTTCTTATAGACAAATGTATCTGCATGCAGTCTTCTATTAGAAGGTAGCAGGTAAGACTCAATGTTCTGAAAATTCATCTATTTTATTTTTCAATTGCATAACAAATCAGTAAAACAATAAAGACAGTACATCTCATTATCATTTTTCAAATGGGAGATCTAATTCTATTTGGCTAGACTTTTGATTCTAAGCTCTGCTCAAGAAAGAAAGAATACTAATTTGCCATATGAAATTCTAAGATTCTTCATTGTTATGTCTCTGATAATATGTGCAAGTCATCTTTTATTAATGTAAATATATAGAAGTAGAAGGAAATTTCTTATGAATATGCTTGTCAATAATAGGATAATCACAAACCCTAAATCTAACTTTCGAGGTCACATATTTCAATGTATTTAATAAATAATTGTAAGTCTTCATGACACAAAGGACATCAGTCTAATTCAGTGTTCAAATATTTTCTGCTAAATATGATACATATCAACTGATATTTAAAAATTAACATAAGAAATAAACTCAAGGTTTTTGTGGATTACTGATTTATCCATATATCTAATTAAAGTGACAAAAATTAGAGGAGTTTTAGTAACTTCTAGAGGAGTTTAGTAACTTCTCATAATGCAGAAGTTATTAAGTTGTTTCACAAATATTCTCGGTCTCCCTCCCTCTCTCTCTCTCTCTCTCTCTCTCTCTCTCTCTCTCTCCCCATTTTTGGTACATAAATTACATTTCCTAGACTGTGGAAATGTCTATTATACTGCAAAGCTGAATATTGACATATCCTGCAAGCCATCCATTACATTCCTAGCACTCATGTTTAAAATATTTGCAACTATAGTTCATAGGTGTTAAATACCCACTGACAGGATATTGGATAAACACATGTTAACATGATCACAATGGCATAAGACAACTACAGTGAAAATGATTCTGGAACTACATTCAACAACTGATCCAGAACTTAACAACTTAATGTTGAATGATAAACCAAAAGCAAAAACAAAAGCAATTCCCCCAATTATGTATACTGCATGCTCAATTAGTTAACATTCTAAGTTACATAAAAGTCTAAAGATATAAATACGTTTTAATTTATTTGTAAGAATCAAGATAATTATGCATTAA
The DNA here is from genome assembly GCF_902686445.1 of Sciurus carolinensis. Classification (NCBI taxonomy): domain Eukaryota; kingdom Metazoa; phylum Chordata; class Mammalia; order Rodentia; family Sciuridae; genus Sciurus; species Sciurus carolinensis. The sequence continues at coordinate 25,465,724 of NC_062223.1, read as the reverse complement.
CATCCTGATATTGGTTACTTTTAGGAGGAAGTGGGGGCAGAATAGAAAAAGGAGTAAAAGCAGATATAAGTTTTGGTAATATTTTAGTTTTTAGCATGATACTAAGTTTACAATATCCTTTATATTATTTAAATAAATGTACAAAAATCAACAATAACAAATAAGTGAAGTAAAGATGTTAAAATAGTCTGGAAATGGCTGATTTCTACAGACATTTTAAAGTTAGCATTGTTTCTTCTGATGGTTTGTTGCTCTGCTTCCTCTTGGGGTTCCATATTTGATCAGCCCTTTCTGCTCATCTGGTCTGTCCTCTCAGAAACTCTATTAATGGGGGAGAAAATAATGACTTTCTTGACTTTTCTAATAACAAACCAAGTATTGAGTTTGCTTCTCCTTTGATACTGGATTTATAGTCCTGGGAAAATGTTTTCTGATTGAGTCATAGGAGTCATATTCCCATCCATGGGAGATAATATGACCCAAACCTACATACTGAATATGAAGAAGTTGTGGTTTCTTAGAGGAAAATCAGTTTTCATCCATCGAAGAAGAAACTGGACTTCTATTAGGTGTAAACCATCAGGGTTCATTGAACGAATTTTAACAATTTGTCTTTAGCCATCTCTGTGAAGCAGACTGATTGCATCTACAAAAGTGTTCCAATATTTGAATTCATTATCCTTACTGATTCTGCCTTTCAACTGTACATCATGAAAAATATACTCCATTATAGAAACAACCTAACACCTTCAATATCCCATTTTATATTTTCCAGTTCTGTTCCTTTTGCTTCTAAGACAAATACCTGAAAGAAATTTCTAGAGGAACATTTGTAGGTGTCCCCAAAACCTGCACTTACTTCATGTGCTGTTTTCAAGATTAGTACTTCTACTGCAATTTGGAAAGAATTCGAAGAGTTTATTTCATTTACCTTTAAGGAAGTAGTTTTTCTGAAGGAATAATTATACACTATCATCAAATTTGTTTTAATTTGGTTTATTTGTTTTATTGGTTCTTTCACTTACTAAACAATTGATTATTAATTTCTTACTCTAACATAGTTTATAAATGCATACTATGGTTAATTTGGTGGTGTGAGCAATATGCATTTATACTTTGCAGAATTTCTTAAGAATTTAAGGAATAAAATAAGAATTCTTTCCTTGTTTCCAGCCATTACACAACACTGTCCTGTTTTAAAGTTCTCTAGGTCTTGATCAACTTCAATCAGGACTTGCATGTGTGTTTCAGACAGTAGAACTTATGTGGTGTTATGCAGAAAATTCATTTACTCCCTCCTGGGAGTCTATTTCTCCAGGTTCCATGAGGGTACATGTTCATGATCTTATCATGACTCTTTGATCATGACTCCTAAGCTCCTTCAAGGATTCTTTAAAATGTTGGGGTAACCCTTTATGTTATTATTGACTGACTTCTTGATCTGCTTCCTTTGAGTCACTTCATCTAGTTTATGATTTAAAATATTATTTACAAAGAATGGTTTCCAAATCAGTTTTCTCAGTACTGACTTTAAATTCATACTTTTAAAAATATTGAACTGTCTACTAAACATTTTTGCTCATGTATCCCATGCTAGCTGAGTTTCAATTTGACCTCACAGCCTTACTGTTAATTCTAAGTGCCTCAACCCAAGATACCAGTATTCAGCCATTGGAAAGAGCCTCATCATCATGGCCCTCTAGAACTCTCTGGTTTTCAATTCATCCTAGTAGAAGCAAAATGTGTGGTAAGAGGTAAAAATACAGATTAAGACACTCAATAGCACAGCTCTCAGTACTGAAGTTACTGAACATATGATCTGAGAGAGCTGCTTATCTTATGTGAATTTTAGTTGCTCTTGTAAGAAATGCTATTATTTACACCTACTTCAGGGTAATTATAGTTATATAAATTTATATTTATATACATTAAAAGATGTAATTTTTGTGATAAACATTGTCTATTTTGTAATCATATTTGTTGAAGTAAAATTATTTCAATTAGATTTATTCCTTAAGTTTTTTATCTTTACTGACATGAGTTAGAAAAACAAATGAAATGAATTTTTTTTAAATATGAGTTTCAGTACTAACTTGGTATATATATTAATCCTCAGACCACATGTTATGTATATGCCTAAGAATCATTTGAAAGATGGGTTTGTAGCCTATGGAATAGAGCCTCTGGTTTGAGGGCACCACACTGCTTTCTTTGGGTGACACTTTGCCAATATGCTAAAAGTGCATCACAGGCTCTAGAACAGTTCCCCTGAGGCAGGCAGTGGTAACTTAGGACACTGGAGGGAGCAGACCCATTTCTTGGTGAGTCCATTTCTCTTTTACCAGTGGCACTACTTTTTCTTCTTCCTGTTCTCTATCACCCTCTCTTCCACACACATTCATTATTCTTCTTTCCCTGGTGCCTTTGATGCCTGAGGCACCTCCACACCCTTCTTTCCATCTGGTTCTGGATTATGAGGAGGCTTGACTTGCTTTTCTTACAAGCTAAATGGGCAAACCTAAATTTAATTTATGATAGTGTCCAAGATGCTTTTCAGTAGAAAAATAAGGGAAACTTTAGAAACTTTAAGGAATAATACTTTTTTAAGATGTAATATACTACATTTTTTTGTGCTAATAATTCCCTCTGGAATGCAGAAATAACTTTTTTTTCTTCTTTTAGTATTCTATGGAAAGGCTACTTTCGAAAGGGGACAGATGATGCTAATTTAGAACTCCTCTAATTGGTAAGTGACACATTATTTCTGCTTTTTGAGTTGAGAGAGTTATTACTACAGGATAATTTAATATATTTGCATATGTCTTGTATCACTATCATTCCCACACCCTATGAAAAACATAGAGGATAAACAATGAATAACCTGAGTTTTTAAGATTTAATGATAATGAAGAAAATAAACTTAATGAAAAAAGCATTGGGATAAAAACTATCCTTTGAATGCAACAGATACTTTGTAGGCACCAGGTAGATAAGAAACATCAATGTTGTGTGGAAAGAGAAGGATGTATTCCATGTGCAAAAATTTATCATAACTTTCTGAGATGGCAGAGCATAGAAAAGTGTCCAAATGCTTTTCATGTGAGGCAGCTGGGCAAGATAACCCCTCAGTAAGTGCTTAATAAGGCACCAGAATATTAGAAGAGATTATGCCTGATAAACAAAGAAAAGGTTAACACACAGTAGTGACCTGGTCAAGTTTCTGGAGGATGTGATTTTTTTCATCTTCAACTGATAGTTATACAATGCTGTATTTCACAACAAGAAAATATTACTCCTTGCCTTTTTCTTAAATGACCTCATGAGAACCTAATTTGTAATTGGTTTACATCTAAGATTTAGTTTGAGAGGCTGAATAACTTCTCAGAGAACATTCAGAGCAAACACGAATATAAGATTAAATATAATATACACTATATGAAAAGAATATAATAATATGACTTTAGTATATTATACAATGCAACATATGATAGCATAATACTTCATGGAAATATAAATATATGTTGAGAGTAAAATAAAACATGCCAAAGATGTAATATGGGTGATCCTGAAAATACTTTGGGTAACTTTTCCCTTTTCCTCATTGTTTGTCCCTGCCCAGCTTGTTTTTGTCACTTTATCTACCCTCCCTCCTCCATAATGTTCCTGTTCTCTCTCCGGTAAGACTTGGAAAGAGGAACAATTGAACATTAATTTCATGACAGTTAAGGCAACCAGATCTACAAAGTGTAGGTGATGGCATTGAGTTTTTGATGGCCTCTGCTCCTCAGCTGGGCATCTCTTGACCAGACAGCAGGAATCATGGGACTGAGTTACAGAGAGAGGAGATCGAGGAGGGTAGATTATGTCACTCATTTTGGCTTGGAAGAAGGATCAAACAGTGTTTCCACCCTCATCTGTCTTTTCTTGATTGCTTTGTTTCAGCTCCTGTCCATTAATTATCTCCAACAACAATACACTGTCTGTTGACTATTGCTTTGACCAGTGTATCCATGCTAAAGTTGGCCAATCTTATTTGGTGAACTGAGGTAAGTACAGCAGTTACTAGAAGAATGTTATGTCACTGGTGCTGTTTTCTCTCCAGAAGTTTGTGACCCACTTTGTGTTTGTTTTAAGAATCTGATAGAAGGTATTACCACTCTTTTATGGGGGTGGGGAGGACATAGTGTCATATTCACAGACACCCAAAAAACTGCTCCTCAGTAGCAGAAGGATGTGAAAAATATCACATTGCTCATTGCATCTCTTAGGGTTATGGGTCCATAAAATATAACAACAAATTCTTAGGATGAATGATCATTTAATGGGTGTCAGAGTCCCAGAGACATTCATAAAGGGTGGTACTGTGCAGACCACAAGTTTTACTTAGGTTGTGGGATGATTAAATATGTTATTTGACTCCTTTTAAAAATATTTGAATCATATTTGTTTTTTCTACCACACATAATGGTTAGAAAGTCACTGAAAATTAATGACATGAATCTGTTTTGCAATCAGAAGAGTATTAAAATAATCAGATACATATTATATTTTAAAAGGTAAGACTGTTCAACTTAGAAATGGCACCCACAAACTTAATGGACACCTGCATATGTAAGACATTGGGTAAGGTATTGGGTTTGATACAGTGGAAAAAGTATCCTGAGAACAGTTATATTTCCAATATGCTCATTCCAGGAAGGAGAGTACAAAATGCATATACATAACATGAGTAAGAAAAAAGAGAAAAGAGAAAGATATGAATAAAAGCCATAAAGAGTAGAAATAATTTCCTTTATCATTTAGCAATCATTGAAGGAAGCTTTTATACAGTTGAATCTTAAAGATCCAAGATGGTTGAAATAACTAGAAATAGAGTTCCAGAAATAAAGATGGCTATTGGTTATTGATTAAACTATTGAGTAAATATGTGATAAAGGTCTGCAACCTTTACCAATTAATTAAATCATATGTATTTATTATCTTTAATTAATCTTAAAAATCCATGTCTAACTGTATAACACAAACAAGCTTGTTCTAGCGATTTATAGTCTAATGGGATCGGTAAAAATAAATCAAAATTTAAACACTCAAAGGAGTTGTTAAAATCAAAGACTATTGGAGGTTCAAAAGTCTTTTACATTTTCATGCTCTCAAGGCCTACTGCATTTTCAAGTACAATCATTTCATGATGGAAATCTCTTTCAAACAAGTGAAGGAAAGAATTAGCTTCTTGTGAGGATTAACACATCACAAGTGTGATCCACTCAGATTCTTTATAGTTTAGGATCCTTTCCAAAGATTGCAGAGTTAAAAGTGACTAACTTTTGATTTGATTTTGGACATTTTAAGTGTATTGAGAAGAAGAAAATTCACCAAGATATAGGAAAAATTTACCTAAAGGTAATTTTGTGTCTCTTCTGTCTATCATACCCCATGCTCTGGACAATTCACAACTCTCAACACAACATATGGACAGTATAGTTGGGGATAGGGAGGAACATAATGGACCAAATATGTTTTCCATACTGCATTTAAGTAACTTGCACTTCAGTTTATGGTTTTACTTCCCTATCAGTCTTCTAAGTTCATTTGACAAGAAGGTTCTAGAGAAGAGGTTTTGCTCTTGAAAATGAAACCCATGATAATATTATCACTCATATTAAAATAAATTTTCATTACAAGAAGTGCCATTTCAAAATTGAATAATCATTGATTTTGCAGAACAGAAACAAACCTAAGAAGTCAGGTAGTATCTACTATTCCTCTTCTTTAAAACAACATGACTTCCTTTTTCTGGATTTCTGGTCTGTTCCAAGAACATGGAGTTTTCAGATTGGATAATAAAAATTCTACTTGCGATCTTGTGATTACAAACATGATCTGGTCCTATGCCAGCTGTCTGATGATGTCCTTCCAAACCACTCCAGTTCTAAACATCTTAAGCTAAAAACGTCAATGACAACAATATGAACAACGGATAGTCATATGCTCCAATACCATTTCATTTAAATGTAACCAAGAGACTCCAAAGTCTCTTTATATGGTCACAGTTAGCTTTTGGCTTAATATTTGTATTATGAAACTCTGAGGTAGTCATATATATATAAATATTTAGTCATATGTTTGTAAAAGATGGGTCCTGATATTTACTGACTATCAAAATAACAAAGTTATTATTAAATTGATCCATACCTCTTAATTTTACATTAATTTGGCAAAAAATTGATCAGAATCATGTCAAAACTAAGCATCACTTGTGTATGAAGAAGGTTATGGGAAAGCATTACATATTTAAGAATATTTGATACTCATAATACAATGAATTGGTTAATAAAATTGAGAAATGTGTGCTGAAGTGAGTTATTAAGAAACATAGCTGGGCATGGTAGTTCAAGCCTGTAATCCCAGAGACTCTGGAATCTGAAGCAGGAGGATGGCAAGTTTGAGGCCAAACTTAGCAACTTAGACATTCAACAATTTAATGAGACCCTGTCTCAAAATAAAAAAAAGAACACATAGGATCTAGCTCAGTGGAAAAGTAAGAGAAAGAAAAGAAAAAAGAAAAAGAAAAAAAGAAAGGAAGAAAGAAAACAAAAAGAAACCAAAGACAGAGGGTCCCTGATGATAAATATAAATTTTCCTTAAAACATTCTATTACATAACATAGCACATTATTAATTAATTCCTTTACTTTTACAGATTAACCATCTCACACCTGCCCCTCATTCATGAAACCATGCAGCTGAACAATAATGTGACTGAGTTTGTCCTACTTGGGTTGACACAGGATCTATTTAGGAAGAAAATAGTATTTGTCATATTTTTGCTTTTCTATTTGGGGACTTTGCTGGGTAACTTGCTCATTATCACCACCATCAAGACCAGTCGGGCACTCGGCAGTCCAATGTACTTCTTCCTTTTCCACTTATCCTTATCTGATACCTGCTTCTCTACTTCCATAGCTCCTAGAATGATGGTGGATGCCCTTTCAAAGAAGACCACTATTTCTTTCAGTGAGTGCATGATCCAAGTCTTTACATTCCATTTCTTTGGTTGCCTGGAGATCTTCATCCTTATCCTCATGGCTGTTGACCACTATGTGGCCATCTGTAAGCCCCTGCACTACATGACCATCATGAGCTGCCATGTCTGTAGTGTGTTGGTGGCTGTGGCCTGGGTGGGGTCCTGTGGGGGCATCTGGAATTCCATCCAGTGCTTGACAAAGATCCTCTGGAAGATGATTGCAAAGGCTCATCCTAAAAGGAATTGCCAGATATTTTGCTCCGAAGCATGGTGTTTTTTCTGCTGTTTTTCTGATAATATATTACTCATTTCAGTCTGAACGGATTGCTTAAGGGGACAAGGGGAATACAACAAAAATTCCAGAAAATATTACCTATAATCTGAAAAACAGTGGGTCTTTAGCACTAACAAAATTTAAAAATAATTTTGCAACCATGCAATGAGTCCCTGAAAGCCTCTGGAGAAAATAGTTATAGATCTGCCTTTGTCTCCAACAGGCTGGTTAAATTTTAATGATGGTTTTGTTTATGTGTGGTAGTAAGGTAAAAAAATAAGGTTTCACAACATTCCTTCCTTCCTACAAAGAATATGTCACCCCTATAATAAATGTTGGCACACAGTAACCATTGGGACCGCTGCCCTCCTCTAACCCTTAATGCAGCAATTTAGATATTAACCAGAGGGACCTAATAGAAAAGGTCACGTGAGATTACTTGTCTATCACTTTAACCATGAGAATAATAAGAATAGTCTTAGGTCACATAGAGTTTAGATATTAAGGAAATAAACATTGTATTAGCTCATCGACATAGTTAGATATTCTTAAAACAATTGTGATTAGGTAAGGATGATCTGTGAGGTTGCTGTTTTCTGCCTATGCTTTGGAAACTTCTTTAATATTAACCACAAGACTGCCATTATAGCCTGAAGAAAAATGTATATAAACCCAGCCTTGCCCAGAATAAAGTGGGAGTGATTGCACCAGAACTAGAGTCTGTGTCTTTCATTCTCCATCCATCACTGACGCTGTCTCCCTGCGCCCTGTTTACCAGTGTGGAACCCATGGACTCCTGCTAGGGCTGGACCCCGGCAGGGTCCTGTGTGCACTCTTTAGCTCAGATTTTTCTTGCCTTGCGTTTGCCTTTCTGTGGTCCCAATGCTATCAACCACTATTTTGGTGACTTGCAGCCATTGTTGAAGCTTGCTTGTACAGACACATATGTGACCAACCTACTCCTGGTGTCCAACAGTGGAGCCATTTGTACAGTGAGTTTCATCATGCTAATGTTCTCCTACATCATCATCTTGCATTCTCTGAGAAACCACAGTGCAGAAGGAAGGAGAAAGACCCTCTCCACCTGCATCTCTCACATCATTTTGGTCATCTTGTTTTATGGCCCTTGCATATTTATATACACATGACCTGCAACCACTTTCCCCATGGATAAAATGATAGCTGTGTTTTATACCATTGGAACACCTTTGCTCAACCCTTTGATTTACTCGCTGAGGAATGCAGAAGTGAAAAATGCCATGAGGAAATTGTGGAACAAGAAAAGGATCTACAATGACATGAGATAAATATCATTGTGGTCTATATTGACCTGGAAGAAGAAAATAGAGAATATTATCTTTTTATTGTTTGCTTAGTATGCTAAAACCTTAGCTTCTGTGGATTAGTTCCTTCTGGAAAGAAGGCAGTGTAAACACAGACACTAATTAATGTTGAGTCAGTTGTATTAGAGGGAGGGGCATCTTGAGGTACAGACAGGTATATAAGATTTATTGTTTCTGATGTTACTGATTGCTGTGTCTCTGCCTTTCTAAAATACCTAGCATCACTTGTGGTTTTGGTGTGTGGGTTTTCTGCCCTCCTTTGTGTGGAGTTCTCTGATAGTGCTACCCTTCTATGCAACCTAAGCTTAGATCCAGAGCTTGGCGAGTTATTACTCTCCCAAGCAGTTTCCTTCATTAGATACTTGGGTCTCATCAGGCCTCTTCAACCTTCTTGTTCTACCTGGCTCAGTGAAAAGTACCAAATTCATATAATTGTTGAGGTTTCCTATCATAAGGGATAGTATCTATACTTTAGGTAGACTCTTTTCTGATTTCAGGACACACTCTGAAATCTTATGTGGGTTTACCTAGATCCTTCTAAGACAGTGATGAAAGATGGAGAGAAAAGTCATCATTCTGAAAGAGACCTTCATCTTAGGAGTGCTCTGTTCTCTTTTTGGGGTTGTAGTCATGCAATGATTCCTTTTGTAAAATTTATTTTTGCCCCTAATTTTCTTCCTTTTAATTTTGTTGAAGTATTTCTATTTCTTTTGAATTTTGATGATTATAACAATTTGTTTATAACAAATGGCAATTATGATTGTAGAACATAATAATCCAATTAAAGTAGAAATATGTACTTGGGCTAGAAATGTAGAGTGCAATGAGTTCATGGTAGCAAATTTGGAAATATTAAAGGTTAGTGTCAGGTGTGGTGTCCCACAGCTGTAATCTCAGTGGCTCAGGAGGCTGAGGCAGGAGGATCCCAAGGTCAAAGCAATCTCAACAACTTTGAGAGGCTCTGATAAATTTGGCAACCTCTCTCTCTAAATAAAATATAAAAAAGGGATAGGGATATAGCTCAGTGATTGAGCACCCTTAGATTTAATCCCTTTTATAAAAAAAAGAAAGAAAAATATTTCAACATGAGAGAAATAACTGTGGTAACCCTGGAGAACAATTTTAGGTTTTGAAACAAATAGTTGTATTACATTTATCAAATATTTGAGTGAATTATCAGTACATCCCAAAACAGTGACTTTCCCAGACAAGAAGGAAATATTTAGATGAAAAGTATGTTACTTTAGCAGAGATAGATATATCACCTTTTGTCATTATTCATTAACACCTCATTCTGTAGTAGCATGGACTCTAATAATCTTTGAATTTCAGGTTATTTCATTCGTATATTTACCCATATAGAACATTAAACATATTTTGTATATGCTTTATATTGGGGATTTTCATTGCCATTTATAAATTATAAAATCCTATAAAGATTACAAACATTTTGTCAAATTTTTATTCCAGAAGTTTTAGAATTTCTTTTTTTTATTTTTTTAATGTTGCTTATTTAGTGACTTTGTTTTTAAAATGTTTTTAAGATTGAATTATCATTATATATAATAGCAGGTTCCTTTTGACAAAATCATATGTGCATGAAATATAATTTTCTCCACCTCAGTGCCCAGTGCTTCTTTGTTCACCTTGAGAAAATGATCATCATTTCTGTGTTTGGGAATAGAAAACTAGATTCTTCAATGGACTATAGTGACATGTATACATCCCTGCTTTTTAGATTGTGTGAATTTCAATATGAAATCCATCTCTAGTTTATCATTGCACAGCATCAGAGGCAGTTTGGTTTTGCTGTTGCAGAATTTGTAACATAGTAGATTCCAATTAAGAGTTATGCTTTATAACTTATTTACTTAAGTGATTTCCCAAATATGCTCCATCTAATGTGTTCTGGATTTGCATTCCACACATAGACCACATGTCTACTGTCATATCCTTTGCAAACATATTTTAATACAAACAAGTTCAGTATTTTAAAATAAAGATGCAGAAAAGACTGAATGTGCAACCTCAACAGATAATTTGATTGAAATCAGTGTTCTGATAGGTAAATAATGGGAGTCTGAGAATTAAAACAGAAGCATGATTATGGGGAAGGGTAAGAACCATTAACTGTTAAGGTATCTGCCATTCTCTGGATGAAAGAAGAGTAGACTCTTCTCCCTCAAAGGGAAAAAATAGTCTTCCCTTTCCTAGACAATGTTATTGCCCTATTGGAAGAACTTTTTATGCAGTATTTGCTCTCCTTCCAAGCTTGCTCCAATGCCCCTTATTGATTTCAATCTATCAGAAGAAATCTCAGGAAATTCAAAAAGGAAAGTAAACCTTGCTCTAGGTGGAAATGACACATATAAGAATATTGTAGGAATTAGTCAATATGTCCTGGTGTGAACCAGAAGAGAGCTTCAGCATGGGAGTGGATCTTGAAGGTATTAACACAGGTAGACTGAATATAAGTCTAGAGATTGAAAATTTTTTTTACATTAAGGTACTCACTCATGACTTGAGATTGGTTGTTGACCAAGAAAAAGGGATGTGTTGACACCCTGATCCCCAGTACGTTAGAATGTGACCTCATTTAAAGAGAGGGTACTTATATAGGTAATCAGATTAAAAATGAGATTGTTAGGGTGAGTTCTAATATAATAGGCTGGTGTCATTATAAAAAAGGTAAATTTGGGCATAGGGAGCTCTTTCCATCTTTCAAAGTCTTCTTTAGTGTCTTTCTGTAGTGTTCTGTAGTTTTCATTGTAGACATATTTCACCTCTTTTGAAGGCTGATTCATAAAATTTTTGCAGCTATTGTGAATGGGATTGTTTTCCTAATTTATTTTTAAGTAGATTAATTATTGGAGTAAAAAATGCAATTGATTTTTGAATATTGATCTTGTATCCTGCTATTTTGCTATATTCATTTACGAGTTCTAGAAGCCTATTGGTAGAGTGTTTTGGTCTCCTAATGTAGCGTAATGTCATTAGCAAACAAAGATAATTTGACTTCCTCTTTCTATTTGAATCCCTTTACTTTTTTCTCTTGCCTGATTTTTCTGGTTAGCATTTCAAGAACTATGTTGAATAGGAGAGGTGAAAATGGACATCCTTGTCTTGTTCTTGTTTTCAGAGGAAATGCTTTCAGTTTTTCTCCATTCAATAAAATGTTGGCTTTTTTTTTTTGTCATATATGATGTTCAGGTAAATTCCTTCTACCCCTAGTTTCTCTAGTGTTTCTAAAGTGAATGAGAACTGTACTTTCTCAAATGTTTTCACTGTATCTATAGAGAAAATTATGTGATTGTTGACCTTGACTCTATTCATGTGTTGAATCTCATTTATTGATTTTTCTATGTTGAAACAGCTTTTCAACCCTGGGGTGAAACCCACTTGGTCATGGTGCACTATCTTTTCACAATAGCTAAGCTATGAAACCAACCTAACTGCCCTTCAGTAGATCAATGAATAAAGAAAATATGACGGAGAAGCTGCCCAGCGAGATGCTTGGGCGGGGAGCAAAGGTCCAAGGACCCTAAGTGGCTTCTCAGAGGAGGAGCTGCCTCTCACTCCCAGGACTCGGAGCGATGGTCCCGGGACCCTAGGCAGCTTCTCAGAGGAGGAGCCCCCACTTAGACACTTCGGTGCAGGGCAAGGTTCCCTGGCCCAAGAGGTAGGTCTGGGCCCCTGGGAATGTTGCAGAGGAGGGCTGCTGAGTCCAGGCAGTAGTTCTGGATAGAGGGGAATGTCTAGGAGGGCAGCTAACCAATGGAGACATCACCACTGGGTGAGTCTTCCCTGCCGGGCAAGGCTTTCCCACAAGGGCAGTAGAACAAGATTCACAGGTCCACACTAGCCATGCCTCAGACCACAGTCTAGTTTCTCTTTGGTTGACCATCAGTCAACAAGTGGAGGCATCTTTGCCCACCAGCAGGGAATATACCACACCTGAAGGCCACCACTCCTAGAGGGACAGCTTTCTTGTGGAGCACTGCATTATCAAGTTCCTCCAAGACATCAGGCTATTGAAGGCTAAGAGGTGATACATTGGAATTCTATAGGATACTGTAAGTCAATAGAGGAAATCTGTAAAATCTCATTGTTCCACTGATACCTGAACAATATGAGAAAACAAGGGAAGAAAATATCCCAAAAAACTAGATGTTACATTAATAAAATACAATGACAGCATGGCAGAAGAAATGTCAGAAAGGGAGTTCAGAAGGTACATAATTAAATAATCAGGGAAGCAAATGAGGAGATGAAAGATCAAATGTGGCTTTGAATGATCACACCATTCAACAGTTCAAAGAGCAAATGTGAAGCAAAAGATAATTTCAATAAAGAGTTAGAGATACTGAAAAAACAAAGCAAACAGAAATTCTTGAAATGAAGGAAACAAATTAAGAACTGCATAGAAAGTATTACCAATAGAACACCCAGAAGACAGAAATTCAGACATTGAAGACAAAATATTTAATCTTGAAAACAATATTTAATCTTGAAAACAAGAAACAAACCAAAGGAATAAACAATCTATTCAATGAAATAATATCAGAAAATTTCCCAAATCTGAATAATGAAATGGAAAACCAAGTACAAGAGGCTTATAGGACTCCAAATACACAAAATTACAACAGACACACACTAAGGCATATTATAATGAAAACACCTTACATACAAAATAAAGACAGAATTTTAAAGGCTGTGAGAGAAAAGAATCAAGTTACATTCAGGGAGAAACCAATATGGATATCAGGAGATTTTTCAGTCCAGACCCTAAAAGCTAAAAGGGCCTGAAATATTTTTCAAGCCCTGTAAGAAAATGGATGCCAACCAAGAATCTTATACAAGGCAAAACTTTCCTTTAGATTTGATGACAGAAGAAAATCCTTCCATGACAAACAGAAGCTAAGAGAATTTACAAAAAGAAAGCTGGCATTATAGGACATTCTCAGCAAAATATTTCATGAGGAAGAGATGAAAAACAATGATGCAAATCAGCAAAGGGAGGAACTAGCCTAAAGGAACAGTAAAATAAAGGAGAAACCAAGTTGTGTCTAAAAACAAAAATGAGCCAAAACACAAATTATATCTCAATACAAATCATATCACAATAATGCAAATCATATCTCAATAATAACACTGAATGTTAATGGCCTGAACTCATCAATCAAAAGACATAGACTGGCAGATTGGATTAAAAAGAGAGATCCAGCAATATTCTGCCTGCAAGAGACTCACCTCATAGAAAGAGATAAATTAAAGGTGAAAGGATAGAAAAAAAAAAAAAAAATACCATGCACATGGACTCAAAAAAAAAGCCAGAGTATCATTCCTCATATCAGATAATGTAGACTTCAAGCCAAATAGGCAGAAGGGATAAAGAAGGACATTTCATACTGCTGAAGGGAAGCATAAGTCAACAAGACATAACAATCATAAATATCTATGTCCCAAACAGTGGTTCATCCATGTACATCAAACAAATCCTTCTCAATTCCAGGAATCAAATAGACCACAACACAATAATACTAGGTCTCTTTAACTCACCTCTCTCCCCACTGGACAGATCTTCCAAACAAAAATTGAACAAAGAAACCATAGATCTCAATAACACAAACAGTAGTTCAGACTTAACGGACATATATAGAATATAGCATCCAACAAAGAACGAATACACTTTCTTCTCAGCAGCACATGGATCCTTCTCTAAAATAGACCATATTTAATGTCATAAAGCTAATGTTAGCAAATACAAGAAGATAGAGATACTACTTTGTATTCTATCAGATCATAATGGATTGAAATTAGAAATAAATGACAGAATAAAAAACAGAAAGTAATCCAACACCTGGAGATTAAATAATACACTATTGTATGATGAATGGATAACAGAAGATATCAGGAGGAAAATAAAAAATTCTTAGAGGTAAAAAAGAACAAAGATACATCATATCAAAATCTCTGGGACACTATGAAAGCAGTACTTAGAGGAAGATTTATTTCATGGAGTGCTTTCAATAAAAGAAGAAAAAATCATTAGATGAATGACCTAATACAACAGCTCAAAGCCCTAGAAAAAGAACAGAGCAACACCAAAAGAAGTAGAAGACAGGGAATAGTTAAAATCATAGCTAAAATCAATGAAATTGAAACATAAGAAACAATAGAAAAAATTGACAAAAAAATAGTTGATTCTTTGAAAAAAATAAACAAAATTCATAAACCCTTAGCCACACTAACAAAGAGAAGGAGAGAGAAAACTTAAATTACTAAAATTCAGAATGTACAAGGAAATATCACTACAGACACGAGTGAAATACAAAATATAATTAGAAGCTATTTTGAAAATCTATTCTCCAACAAAATAGAAAATATTGAAGTCATCAACAGGTTTCTAGAGACATATGAATTACCTAAACTGAATCAGGAGAACATACACAATTTAAATAGATCATATTCAGGTAATGAATTAGAAGAAGTCATCAAAAGCCTACCAACAAAGAAAAGTCTGGGACCAGATGGGTTCTCAGCTGAGTTCTACAAAATCTTTAAAGAAGAGCTCACTCCACTACTCCTCAAAGTATTCCATGAAATAGAAGAAGAGGGAACCCTCCCAAACTCATTCTATGTAGCCAATATCACCCTGATACCTAAATCAGACAGAGACACATCAAGGAAAGAAAATTTCAGACCAATATCCTAAATGAACATTGATGAAAAAATTCTCAACACAATTTTAGCAAATGGCATACAAAAATATATTAAAAAGATAGTGCACCACGATCAAGTGGGTTTTATCCCAGGAATGCAAGTTTGGGTCAACATCCTGAAATCAATAGATGTAATCTGCTATATCAATAGACTTAAAGTCAAGAATCACATAATTATTTCGATAGATGCAGAAAAAGCATTCCATAAAATACAGCATCCCTTCATGCTCAAAACATTGGAAAACAATAGGGATAGTGGGAATATTCCTTAAGATTGAAAGACCATCTATGATAAGCCCATGGCCAATATTCTTAATGGTGAAAAACTGAAAGCATTCCCCCTGAAAACTGGAACAAGGCAGGGATGCCCTCTTTCACCACTTCTGTTCAACATTGTCCTTGAAACTCTAACTGAAGCAATTATACAGACCAAAGAAATTAAAGGGATGTGAATAGGAAAAGAAGAACTCAAACTATCTCTATTTGCTGATGACAGGGTTATATATTTAGAGGAACCAGAAAATTGCACCAGAAAACGTTTAGAACTCATAAGTGAATTCAGTAAAGTAGCAGGATATAAGATTAATGCTCATTAATCTAATGCATTTGTATACATAAGTGATGAATCTTTGGAAAGAGAAGTTAGGAAAATTACCCAATTCACAATAGCCTCAAAAAAAATTACTTAGGAATCAATCTAGCAAAAGAGGTAAAAGACATCTACAATGAGAACTACAGAACACTAAAGAAAGAAATTAAAGAAAACCTTAGAAGATGGAAAGATCTCCCATGTTCTTGCATAGGCAGAATTAATATCATCAAAATGGCCATACTACCAAAAGTGCTATACAGATTCAATACAATTCCAATTAAAATCCCAAACATACCTCACAGAAATAGAGTAAGCAATCATGAAATTCATCTGTAAGAATAAGAAACCCAGAATAGCTAAAGCAATCCTTAGCAGGAAGAGTGAAGCAGGGGGTATCGCAATACCAGATCTTCAACTACACTACAAAGCAATAGTAACAAAAACAGCATGGTATTGGCACCAAAATAGTTAGATCAATGATACAGAATAGAGGCCACAGACACAAACCCAAATAAATACAATTTTCTCATACTAGACAAAGGTGCCAAAAATATGCAATGGAGAAATAATAGCCTCTTCAACAAATGGTGCTTGGAAAACTGGAAATCCATGTGCAGTAGCCCCTATCTCTCACACTGCACAAAAATCAACTCAAAATGGATCTAGGATCATGGAATCAGACCAGAGACCCTGCATCTCATAGAAGAAAAAGTAGGTCCAAATCTTCAACATGTAAGCTTAGGATCAGATTTCCTTAACAGGACTCCCAAAGCACAAGAAATAAAAGCAGGAATCAATAACTGGGATAGATTCAAACTAAATAACTTTCTCTCAGCAAAGGAAACTATCAGTAATGTGAAGAGAGAGCTTACAGAGTGGGAGAAAATCTTTGCCACTCATACTTCAGATAGAGCACTAATTTCCAGAATATATAAAGAACTCAAAAAACTCTACACCAATAATACAATTAACTTAATCAACAAATGGGCTAAGGAAATGAACAGATACTTCACAGAAGAAGAACTACAAGTACTCAACAGATATATGAAAAAATGTTCAACATCTCTAATAATAAGAGAAATGCAAATCAAAACTACCCTAAAATTCCATCTCAGGTGATTATCAAGAATACAAACAACAATAGGTGTTGGCAAGGACGTGGGAAAAAAGGTACACTCATACATTGTTGCTTGGTTTGCAAATTAGTGCACCCACTCTGGAAAGCAGTGTGGAGATTTCTTAGAAAACTTGGAATGGAACCACCATTTCACCCAGCTATGCCACTCCTTGGCCTATGTCCAAAGGACTTAAAATCAGCATACTACAGAGATGCAGCTGCATCAATGTTCATAGCGGCTCATTTCACAATAGCCAGATTGTGGAACCAACCTAGATGCCCTTCTATTGATGGATGGATAAAGAAACTGTGGTATATATATATAATGGAATATTACTCAACTATAAAGATTAATAAAATCATGGCATTTGCAAGCAAATGGATGAAATTGGAGAATATCATGATAAGTGAGATAAGCCAATCTCAAAAAACCAAAGGACAAATGATCTCGCTGATAAGTGGATGATGACACATAGTGGGAGGTGGGAGGAGGACAAGAATGGAGGAAGGAGGGACTGTGTAGAGGGAAAAGAGTGTTGGGAGTGGTGGGGGGGAAGGAAAAAATAACAGAATGAATCAAACACTATTACCCTATGTGAATGTATGATGTACAAATGGTATGCCTTTACTTCACGTACAAACCGAGAAACAATATGTATCTCATTTGTGTACAATAAAAATAAATTTAAAAAATAATAAATAAAAAAGAAAAATATGGCATACATACATATTGGAGTATTACTCAACCCTAAAGAAGAATGAAATTATCGCATTTGCAAGTAAATGGATGGAACTGGAGACTGTCATGCTAAGTGACATAAGCCAGTCCCCCAAAAATAAACATGGAATGATTTCTCTGATATAATGACACTAATCAAAATAAGATGTGTGTGGGTGTGAATTATGAAAAAGAAAGAAAGAGTAAAAGAAGGAAAAAGGAAATTTTATTAAATTAAGAGAAAGATCAATAGAGTATATTGATCATGCTTGATCTTGGTGTACAATCTTCTTGTGTTTTTAATTATTTGCTAATATTTTATTAAGGATTTTTGCATTCCTTAAATATAATAAATGCTGGTGAGGATATGTGGAAAACACTATTTACTGTTTTTTAAATTAGTATAGCCACTATGGAAATAAATATGTATGTTTCTTAAAAAATAAAGCTGGACCTACCTTATGATCCATCTCTAAATGACTCCTCATCACTTATCAAGGCAACATTCTTTAAAAAATGCATGTATATTCATCTTTACTGTGGCACAATTCTCAATAGCCAATTTATGGAATCAGCTTAGGTGTATCTATTAACAAATCAATGAGAAAATTACATACACACACACACACACACAAACAGTACAGTTTTAGTAAGTCATAAAGAAGAATAAAATTATGCAATTTGGAGGAAAATGGATGGAACTGGAAAACATCATAATAACTAAAATCAGGCAGATTCAGAAAGACAAAAGTTATATTTTCTGTTTTGGTGAGCCTTTTTTGCCACTGTGACCAAAAGACCTGACAAGAACAATTTTAAAGGGAGAATAGCTCATTTAAGGGTTTATGGTTTCAGAGGTCCCAGTCTGTAGTGAACTCGCTCCATTTTGGGGGTCTCCAGGTGAGACAGAACATCATTGTAGAAGAGTATGCCTGAAGAAAGCAGCTGGTGATGTGGCAACAGGAAGGAGGCAGGGAGGAGAGACAGAGACACAGAGAGAGAGAGGACTCCCTTAATCAGGGACAAAATATATACTCCAAAGGCACATCCCCATGACCCACCTCCTCCAGCCATACTCTACCTCTCATAGTTACTATCACCCAGTTAACTTTCATCAGAAGATTAATGTGCTGATTAAACTAAGGCTCTGATAACCAAATCATGTCACCTCTAAAGTTTCCTGCACTGTCTCACACATGAGCTTCTGGGGGACACCTCATATCACATATTCCACCCCTGGCACCAAAAAGCTCATGGCCATTTTATGATGCAAAATACATTTAGTCCTTTCCAAGAGTCCCCTAGCCTCAACAGTTCCAGTTCAGCTTGTAGGGACTCTGACCCTGATGCACTTTGCCTGATCTCTCAGGCCTTTGAGATCTTGTTGGAAATCCCCATGACCCCCTAACCCAGCAGACAGCAATCCTGAAGAACCAGCACCATGTAGATGATGCCAAGGTCTGCTACCATTTCCACCAGTAGCCAAACTTCCAGGGTCCTTGGCTTCAGTAACCTCCAAGTGCCTGGGTGGATGAGCATGGTGAAAAATCTTTCTAGGTCCCTTTGTGAAAGGAGGATGCCTCATTTGTCTGGTCAGGGGATTTTTTTTTTCTGATTTTTAATTTTAATTAAATGTTTAAAAACTGGTATTTGATTCAATTATTGGAAAATTTAAGCATATTTGAAACATGTATATACATTTCACAACAATAATGATCCACTTTGTAAAAAATAGCTTATTTGAGTATAGAAAAATATCATTTCTCACTTATTTGAATGGCCAACTTTGTTTTAAAGCCTGAGGCAATGTTAATATAGGTATCTCTTCTCACTACCAGGGGAAAAAGTATTCCATTTCATAACTCAAGTCTAATTTAAAGTGTAAATTACATATCCTGTCTTTAAGTAGTCTTCAATCACATATAATAAGCATCTTAACATTTATAGACTACCTAAAGAAATACAATTGAATTCACAGAAGGATGTATTAACTCAAAAGCATATGCCAATACCACCAAAATGGTTTTACTTTTGTCATTGTCAACATGTACAGCATTGGAATTGTATCATTTTTGTTTTATTTCTTAAATATTACTTAAGTATGCATTAAAAATATATGTTTAAAGCCAGGAGCCGTGACACACACCTAATCCCAACTCTCTGGGAGGCGGAGCAACAGGATCACAAGTTCAAGGTCAGCCAGGGCAATATCACCAGACCAAGTCTCAAATATATAAATAAATAAATAAATAAATAAATAAATAAAAAGGGCTGGGGATGTGATTTAGTAGAACACACTGGGGTTCAATCCCCATTATCACCAAAAAATATTTAAGAAACATGACACATTAAGAAGCCCTCTGTAAACATAATCCTTTCTCAATATATTTTTCCATTTTGCTTCATATGTAAATAATTTAATCTATAAAATCACAAATAACATTATGTGTTCTTATGGCCTGGAAGTACTTACATGTTTTGGAGTTTGATAATAAATGTTCTCTTTGATTTATAAAAACTATGCAGTATTTTCAGTGTTTAGTATCATTCAAATACTTATCACAGATTCTTATTGTCTTCCTAACTTGTTCTGCTAATAGACCTTTTCAATTTACTGGTAAAGATGCCATGAATTAAAAGTTATAATGGTCAAGCCAAGATTAATTTAGAAAAAAAAAAGGGGGGGTGCTGGGGATATAGCTCAGTTGGGAGAGTGCTTGCCTTGCAAGCACAAGGCCTTGGGTTCAATCTCCAGCACTGCGAAAGAAAAAAAAAAAAAGTGGGGGCAGAGAAAGTGCCTATCTAAATTCACTAAATCTTATTAAAGCTGCTTCAGCTTGTATGAACAACAAATAACATTAGTGAAGAATGAATACCATTCATTTAAAAGGTATCTAATAAAATCTAAAATTTAATCAACAGAGAGATTAAATTCATATTAGCCTTGCTAAAAAAAATTCCACTAGATTCTGTTACAGTAACAGAACCAATAATAACCTAAATTTTCTAAAATTTATTTTTGAATCATCATTTTGATGAGTTAGAACTTTAAAAGAAAAAATGACACACAAATGATTTTAGAAAGGCCTAAATATAATTCCTGATACAGTTCATCATAGAAATCCTTATTCAGAAAGTATTACACACTCATTGAAACACACCACCTACCTAGTGATTTTTTATACATCCACATCATATTTATTGGGTAAGAATTCCAATTACTTTTATGTAATAAAAGTAAAAAGGAATTTTGCATGTTGCCTATGCTCACTTTATTTTTAGGCCTTTATTTATAGAATACAAAATTAGAAAAACATTCTACATTAATGTTCTTATTAGAAGTAAATGACTCAAAATACAAACAAAACTAAGCTAAGCACTATTATTACTTTTAAAATCTAAGTTTCTAGAAATTTTATTTTTTAGTCAATACAAAATTATGTAGTTCACACTATTAACTGTCCAGAAACTGTTTAAAAAACTAAACATACTCTGTTAAACAGCAGATTACAAGAAATGTTTTCTACGCTCCTATTTTAAAAAACAAGATTCTGGTATGCACAGGGAATTTAAATACAAATTCATACATGGTGGCTAAAATCCTGTCAACTTTTAGCCTGATACAACATAAATCAACAGTTATTATGCATAAACAATTCAAAATTAAAGTTTATAATGGAAATGTCAACAAGTCATAACTACAACACATCAATACTGATGGGTTCCCACTATACTTCAACCAGGCACAGAAGATGTGCACAGCTGATAGACAGACTGCTTAGAAAATTAAAGCTATCAGAGCCATAAATAAGGAATACATAAAAATAAACAGCAATGCCAAAATAAGAGGGCCATTAAAAAAAAGTGAATAAGATGTGATGCAGACACATTTGATAGTACTCTCTGTAAGCCACTTTCCACTGATTTATAAAGCTATGGTTTTATAATTCTTTTTAAATGGAAAATTATTCTACAGTGCTGCATGCAGTAATTTCACTGTACATTCTTGACTACAATGCAATCTTCAAATCCTCTTGAAGAATTTGACATATCTAATTAGGATGTCTCCAGATAGTCAGCTTGTCATATTTTCAGGAGCCTTTAGTGCTTCAGTAGCCTTGCAAAGTTTCTTAATAACAGATGATAAAGCTTCTGGGTTATATCCTTGTTCACAAAGACGTACACAAATAGACAGCATTTCCATATCTAAGCCAGTATTCAAAATTCTTGAAATATCAAGTAGAATGTCCATGGTCTCCCTCACCACATTCAAATTGGCAGCTGACGACGCTCACGCCCCACCACGACGCAGCTGCCACTCGCCATAGCGAAGGCTGAGGGATGCAGGAGAAGGGCCTGACTCAGAACTATAGCGCCTTCCTTTCTCATGGTCAAGGGAATTTTTACTTTTACTTCTTCAAATTTGAGATGGGTGTGTTCTTATAAATTCATGAGATTCCTCAAGTCATCTTTCTTATTGTCTTTGGGCAGTCTTTGGTTTTTCTGTGGTGGCTGTAATGTCATTAACAACCACACATTCCTTAGTCCAATTTTACTTTCAGTTTTCTGGCCAAACTTCGAGGTTTTCAAATCTTCCTGCTTTGCTTCTGCTCCTGATTATCAGTATGAAATTGGCTACAAGCTGCCAATAGTATCGTTCATTGCCACTGTCTGAATACTATACTGCCTAGAAATTGATTTCCACCTGGTTAAGAAGCCCATCACCTTTAAATTCAGCCTTAAACAGAGTCTCAGGACAAGGGGGAAATGTAAATGGTTTATGTGGGGGCTCACAGTTTCAGAGATCTCAGTTCATAGGCAACTGACTCAGATCATCATTTTGGAGGAGTGTGGCAGAGGAAAACAGCTGGAGATGTGGCACCAGGAAGCAGAGAGAAGTGGAGAGGCAGAAAGACAGAGAGAGAGAGAGAGAGAGAGAGAGAGAGAGAGAGAGAGAATCCCCCTCACCAGGGGAAAAATATATAACCTACAGGCATGCCCCAATGACTCACCTCTGTTGAGGACAAGATGTCTTGGACAAGATGGTGCCTGGCAGTTTGCCAAAGGGCACTGGATACCAAAATAAGGAAGTACCCATAAAGGTTGCTTGCCTACTAGTTCCTTGGAGACTTATGACGTGTTCACGCCAGGCTCTAGGATTGGTTATCTAATATCATGCTGTGCGTGGACAGTTCGTGATCCATATAGTACTATACTGACATTCCTCAGCATGCTCTCCTGTGTGAGAGAAAGCTTTGCTATAATTGACTGATAAGCTAGGAGCCTGGGGGAGGAGAGAGGCAGAGGGTAGAAGAAGGGAGATAGTCGAAGAAGAAAGGAGGCAGGAAAACATGGAGGACACAATAAATCTCGTCAACTAAAGATTGGTGGTGTCTCCTTTCTCCGCGCTGGTTCCGCTGGATGGAACAAGTGGTGGCCCATACGGGGAGCTTCTTTCTCCTTCTGTGTCCTCCCAGCTAAGTAACTTAAGGTAAGTTATAGGAAAAGTAAGTAACTTAAAGTAAGCTATAGGAAAATTGTAGGATAACCTCCCGGAAATCTCTGGCCAGAGTGTATAAGGGGGAGGTCACATAGTCCCAGTGAAGGGACCCCACAGTCCTGGTGAAAAGGACCCCACCCTCCCGGTGAAGGGAACCACATAGCTTGGTAAAGGGAGTCTACATTACCCCAGTAAAGGAGGCCACATAACCCTGGTAAAGGGAGGTCTCATAACTCCAGAATGGAGTTACAAGTGTCTAGAAATCAAATGATAAGAATCATACGAGATGTATTTAAGGCTCTTGGGACTGCCATAAAATGATCTTCTGTGACAGCACATGTAACCATGTTGGCCAAGGTTAGTCCTTGGTTTTTGGAAGAGGGAGTCCTACATATTCCACAATGGGAACATCATAAAGAGGATCTTATCAAAGCAGAAAAGCAATCCCCTTTACCAAGAGGTACTTTTCCCATGTGGCAGCTCATTAAGGAATGTCTAATATCTAAAAAAGGTAAAATAATAACTTTAGTAAAAAAAAGGAAATATGTGTCTGGAAGAGATAAAGAAACAAGTAAGTGTAACTTCTCATAAAGAGGAAGCAGAGGAGGAGGGGCTTACTGGGGAGGAATTAGAAAGAGCATCAAGGACACTGTCGCCCCCATCAGTTATATCAGGAAGGAATACCAATCCCTTCCTGGAGGCAGCAGCTCCCCCCCAAGCAGCTTGCTCCCTATATCCCCCAAGGTACCCTTGGGAGGAGTTAGTTCATGCTATAAATCAGATGGGTTTTTCAACGCAAGGAGAAGAAACTCCCCTTAAGGAAACCTCAGCAGTCCCACAATTCTTCCCTGTACTAGAGGACCAAAATAGACAAAGATTCCACCAACCTCTGGATTTCAAAACAGTAAAAAATTTTAAGGAGGCAGTGGCTACATATGGTCCACAGACCCCATTTACAATTAGTATGTTGGAATCTGTATCGGGGCTAAATCTAGTGCCAGAAGATTGGAAAAGGCTATGTGAAGCTGTGCTATCAGGGGGGCAGTACCTAGTGTGGAAAATGGCATGGCAGGAAGCCTCATTAGAAATGGCATGCTGTAACGCTGCCACAGGCTTTCCCCAAAGAAATGTAGAAATGCTAACAGGAGAAGGAAACTATGAAGGTATTCAACAGCAGATTATTTATGATCCTGGGGTGTACACACAAATTGCTGCTGCTGCCACTAAAGCCTGGAAGTTAATTAAAGGGTCAGGAGATTTACAGGGGCAGTTGTCCAAGGTGATTCAGGGAAGTAACGAATCATTTGCAGATTTTGATAGACTAATCCAAATGACTGCTAGAGTATTTGGGGATTCAGAACAAGCTATGCCCTTAATAAAACAATTAGCTTATGAGCAAGCAAATAGATGGTGTAAAGAAGCTATAAGACCACAGAAAAATAAAGATTTAAGTACTTATATAAAAGTCTGTGGGGATTCAATGATACAGTCATTACAGTACAAGTAATAGCTGTTGCTCTTCATGGGCCAAATCAGGGGCAATCAAGAGCTAAAGCAATAATATGCTTTAAGTGTGGTCAAGGAGGGCACTTCAGAAAAGACTGCCCTGAAGGACCCATAGGATTAAAGCCTAGGGGAACACCTAAGACTGGAGAACAACAAGGGACAAATCAACCTGCCCGAGGTCTATGTCCTCAGTGCCGAAAAGGAAGGCACTGGGCGAAGTATTGTACATCAAGATTTGATATAGAGAGATATCCTATGCCAGCCCAGTCAATAAATGATGAGGGGGGCCCAACCCGGGGACCTCAAACATATGGGGCCTTTCAGAATCCCATAGTACAGATCCCCACTCTCAATCCTTTCTGACTATCTCCTCGTAGTCCCGAGGAACATCAGGGAGCGGGAGATTGGACCTCTGTGACTCCACCCGACTCGTTTTAACCCCAGAAATGGGAGTACAAGTGGTCCCCATGGATGTACATGGACCACTCCCTGAGGGCACAGCAGGATTATTGTTAGGGCAGAATTCCACAACTCTGTCAGGATTACTAGTATTGCCAGGAGTCATTGATTCTGATTATACTGGAGAAATAAAGATTATGTTATCTTCCCCTTGAGGGGTATCTGTTGTTTCTCCAGGAGATAAAATAGCACAAATATTGATATTGCCTAGCCATCATGGGACTTTTCCCAGTTCACAAAGACTGGAGGAAACAACGGGTTTGGATCCACAGGTTTGGGTGTCTTTTGGGCACAATCCACAAAAAATAGACCTATGCTTAAATTGAAAGTTAATGGTACTCCCATAGAGGATCTAATAGACATGGGTGCTGACATTTGTATTATAAGACAGAAGAACTGGAACAAATCATGGCCTGTTACAGCATCCAGTACTACCTTACGGGGACTTGGATTTGCCCAAACCCCATTACAAAGTTCAGCTGTATTATCTTGGGAGGACCCTGATGGGAAAAGGGGGACATTCCAACCTTATGTATTAGCTCACCTGCCTGTCACTCTTTGGGGAAGAGACATTTTAACACAGATGAATGTTATCATTTCTTCCTCAGTTGAGCAAAATATGTCCTGTCTAAACCCAACTGTTTTGCCAGTCATGGTGGGACAAGATTATATCCCTGGAACAGGACTAGGCAAAAATTTACAAGGTGTTACCTGCCCCATTCAAGTCGAAGGACAAACAGGGACTGAGGGGCTGGGTTTTCCCGAGAGACCACTGAACCATTAAAGATAACATGGAAATCCAATAATCCTATCTGGGTCCCCCAGTGGCTCCTTTCTAAAGAAAAAATAGAAATAGTATATATGTATGTATATATATATATATATATATATATATATATATATATATATAGTTAATCAACAATTGAAGGAAAATCATATCATTCCTTCCACTTCCCCTTGGAATACACCCATTTTTGTCATAAATAAGAAGTCTGGGAAATGTCGACTTTTGCAAGATCTGAGAGTCATAAATTCCAGTATGCAGATTATGGGCCCGGTGTAACTGGGTCTCCCCTCATTAGCTGCTGTTCCAAAACATTATCATATCGTCTCTATAGATATAAAGGATTGTTTCTTTTCCATTCCTGTTCATCCGAGGATAGCCCTCGATTTGCCTTTTCCGTTCCTTCTTTAAATAATGAAGAGCCTAATACTAGATATCAATGGGTGGTCCTTCCCCAGGGAATGGCAAATAGTACCACTATGTGTCAAATATATGTTGACCAGGCTATATCACAGATTAGACAAAATTATAAAGAACTTTATTGTCTCCATTATATAGATGATATTCTTTTGGTTCACAGAAAACAGGAGACTTTAGGGCATTTGACAATATTATTGATACCTTAGAGAAATGGGGATTACATGTGGCCCCAGTAAAGGTGCACACCCACAGCCCTATTACCTTTCTAGGACATCAAATATTAGATACCTGTGTTAGGCCACAAAAAATTCAATTAGCCACAGGAAAGCTTAAGACTCTAAATGATTTCCAAAAATTATTAGGTGATATAAATTGGATAAGGCCAAATTTGGGAATCACCACTGGCCAACTTAAGCCTCTGTTTGATATTCTCCAAGGAGATTCAGACCCTACATCCCCCAGAAATTTAACTCCTAAATGTAGAAAAGCCTTGAGTTTAGTAGAACAAGCTTTAGAAAATGCTCATAGTGATAGAGTTGATCTATCCTTGCCTTTTAATCTCATAGTACTAGATTCTAAATATACTCCTACAGATCTATTGTGGCAAACTGGACTCCTGATATGGATCCATTTGCCAGTGTCCCCCAAAAATATTGTTTCCCTGTATCCTGTGATGGTAGCAAATCTAGTTACATTAGGACTTAAAACAACCCTTCGAGTTTTTGGAGTTCATCCTCAGACAGTTATTGTCCTGTACACGGCAAAGCAGATTGAAATACTAGTTAACAATAATGAAGATTGGACAATTGTCTATTGTTCCACCTTGGCCACATTTGATAATCACTTGCCAAGTTCACCTATTGTCAGCTTCTTCAAAAGACATCCTGTTATTTTCCCTCAGGTTGTTAAGGCTCAACCTATCCCAGCAGCAAATACAATCTTTACAGATGGCTCCTCCTCTGGTACAGCTACAGTAGTTTCTGATAAAGTACAGACTATCATTACTTCTCATAAGTCTGCTCAAAAACCTGAACTAGAAGCAATAATAACTGCCTTACAAACATTTCCTGGGGAATCATTAAATATTTACATTGATAGTCTCTATATTGCCCAGCTTGTGCCACGGCTCTAAACAGCTGGATCCAATAGTCCTCAATCTACCTTACAACAATGCTTTTATCAAGTACAAACTCTTCTGTGGGCTTGCATAGAACCTTTATATACAGGCCATATCAGAGCACATTCAGGCTTGCCTGGGCCTTTAGCTCAAGGAAATTCTACTGCAGTCTCAACTACTCGTGATCCTCATGTGTTTAATATTGTACAAGAAGCAATTAATTTCCATAAAGATTTTCATGTCAATGCTACTACTCTCAAAATAATATATAACAATACAAAAGAACAAGCCAGAAATATAGTAAAACTGTGTCCTGCCTGTGTGCCTCATTTATCTGTTCCTCATTTTGGAGTCAATCCTAAAGGATTCCTTCCAAATCATCTATGGCAGATGGATGTCACCCATATCCCTGAATTTGGTACTTTAAGATTTGTACATGTAACTGTAGATACCTACTCAGGATATATATTTGCTACCGCCCATACAGGGGAAAAGACAAAAGATGTAATCAGTCATTGCCTTCAAGTCTTTGCTACTATGGGAAGGCCAAAATCATTTAAAACAGATAATGGGCCTGCATATACTTCTTCTTCATTTCAACAGTTTTGCTCAAAGTTTAATATCTATCATTCTACAGGATTGCAATACAATCCACAAGGACAAGCTATTGTGGAAAGGGCTAATCAAACATTGAAAGTCTGCTTAACTAAACAAAAATGGGTAATAGGGGCATTAACCCCTCCCAAGAACAGACTTAACCTTGCTTTTTTCACCCTCAATTTTTTAACTTTGGATGGTATGGACTGTACTTCGGCTGATAGACATTTTAGTGGAAAGTCTGGTGGCCATCCACAAGCAATGTGGAAAGACATCTTGACTGGGTCCTGGAAAGGACCTGACCCAGTATTAATTTGGGGGAGAGGATATGTTTGTTTTTCCTCAGGACCAACAACAACCTATCTGGGTCCTGGAGCGCTTGGTAAGAACTATCCATAAGAAAGAAAATGGCACCGAAACACCGAAATGATGGTGATGGTGGTAAGCCTGCTGTTGTTAGCTCTTCCTAAAATTTTTGGGGATATATCACTCATGGCACACAAGTTTTCCCTCAATTATTTCCTAGTACAGAACTTCTAGGTATCCCTTACCTACCAGCTGGTTCCACTGTATAGGCACTTATTTACTCCTCTAAACTTCAAGTTTAGAGGTAGTCTTTGCTTCCTCTGGTTAGCCACCTCAGAAACTGCCATGATACAGGGAGGCAATCTCTCTCTCATTCAATAAAGGTGCAGTCAAAAGCAAGCCCATATAAAGGGAAGTAATACACCTGTTTATAGTTATACAGGGTGCAAGACCATTTACTCTTCCTTTTATCAGGCTTTCCCCACTACTCCCGTATGTGTCATGTCTCTGTGTTCATTCTGTCTAACAGTTCTAAGTTTAATATTAACATTACTAATAACAATGATAATGATACTGAGGTCCTTAAATGTGTTATGTGTTAAGAGTGTTATGTGTTAAGAGTGTTATGTGTCTAGTTATTGGGATGCTTCACTATTTCCTCTGGCTGTGATTGCCAGGATTCCAAAATTCATTCCAGTCCCAGTGACCTTAATTCATAGTGAGTGGAATTTCCTACCCCTGAAAGCAAAAAGAGATTTTGGTATCTCAGTCATTATAACCTTCGCTGTTGCTGCAGTGGCTACTGTGGCTGCTGCCACTGCTGCTGGACTTGCCCTAGGAACTGTTATTCCTACTGCTCACGTGCTCAACAATCTGTCACAAGCCACTGCCAAAGCATTGACAGCCCAGGAAAACATCAATGTGCATCTCACCACGGGAATCCTGATTCTAAACCAAAGAGTGGACTTACTACAAGAATAAGTGGACATGTTGACTGTTACCGCACAGATGGGCTGTCTAGTGCACGCCCAAGCACTATGTGTTACCCCTAAATCCTATTCTAATATTACTGCTGCTACAAATCTGTCCAAATAGCTTGGAAGCATGCTTAATGGGACATGGGACTAAAGAGTTTACTAATTTGACTACCCTATTAAGAAATTCTATATTTGTGGTGAAGAGTACTCAGGTCAAGGTCCCGGGTATACCAGAAGCCATTAGTTTCTTAGAGTCAGCATTACAACTTGGTAAACAATGGATGGGAAGTTTTGCTATGATGGTATTGTTGTTCTTGCAGTTATTATTGCTGCTCAGATATCTGTTGTCTCTAAGGAGTCATCAAAGACGGCAAACCTTAGTGGTATGGCAAGCCCTTATGGCCATGGGCCAAGGCTCTGATCCTCAGATTTGGCTCTCCCAATTACAGGACTGGTAGTCAAAGATGGGTAAGCACACAGTGGACTTTATACCAACTTAAGACAGGGATGAAAGCATGCCAACAGCTCTTTGACTCCCAATGACGGGTAAGGATAAAGTCTGACTCTGGCACCTAAGACAGGCATAGTCGCAGTCCTTTTCTTTTTATAACAAAAAGGGGGAGCCTGTTGAGGGCTGTCTTGGACAAGATGGCACCTGGCAGTGAGCCAAAGGGCACTGGCTACCAAAATAAGGAAGTACCCAAAAAGGTTGCTTGCCTACTAGTTCCTTGGAGACTTATGACGTGTTCACGCCAGGCTCTAGGATTGGCTATCTAATATCATGCCGCGCATGGACAGCTAGTGATCCATATAGTGCTATACTGACATTCCTCTGCATGCTGTCCTGCATGAGAGAAAGCTTTGCTATAATTGGCTGATAAGCTCGGAGCCTGGGGGAGGAGAGAGGCAGAGGGTAAAAGAAGGGAGATAGTGGGAGAAGAAAGGAGGCAGGAAAACAGGGAGGACGCAATAAATCTCATCAACTAAAGATTGGTGGTGTATCCTTTCTCTGTGCCGGTTCCACTGGACGGAACACACCTCCTATAGCCACACCCTACCTACTTATAGTTACCACCCAGTTAATCCCTATCAGGGGATTAATGCACTGATTGGGTTAAGGTTCATAACTCAAATATTTCACCTCTAAATTTTCTTGTATTGTCTCACACATGAGCTTCTGGTGTACACCTCATATTGGTACCATAACACTCTCATAAGTGTAAGCAAGAGGGGAAGGAAAACAAGTGATCTCATGAAGGTAGAATGGAGACCCACATAGTGAAGGAACAATATCAGAGGAAGGGAGGAGGAGGGGAGGACAAGGGGTACTGCTGGATATTAAAATTAATCAAATTATGTTATATGTATGTATATTTTGTGATGGGCTGACAGATCTGATTCCATGAGAATGTTATAGGCCAGACTCTAAGGGAAATGACTAAACAGACTCCATTTTGCTCTGAGACTCCATGTTATGTTGGAAATAAGCTTCTCCCATGGGAACACCCCGCCTCTGTACCCATCATCAGTTACTTGGTGTGACATGTTTAATAATATACAATGGCAACTCCTATGTAGTAAAGAATTGCTCTCTTTTGATTCCTATTGCTCCTGAACAATGTACCATGTAAACAGTGATTGTGTGGATGTTAGTAACCATTCTTTAGTTTGTACCTAAGTAAGGGTCATTTTGACCCACTTCCCCCTCTGTTGATGATCTTACGATGTTTGTTTGTAATTTTGAATCATAGCAACAGACACTTACGATTGATGTGATTTTTGGTATAAGAACCCCTACAACCCTGTGGTTGGGACTGTTCTCCCAAAAGCCATTTTTTTGGCCATTGTGTGAGACAGTCAGCCAGCTGGCTTAATAAAGACTCTCAAATTTGGACTTCTCAGTGGTGATCGGTCTGTTCTTAAGTTGCGCCCCATAACATTTGGAGGCCCCAGTGAGATCCTCGCTGCCTGGTGAGCAATTGCCACTC
This sequence comes from Sciurus carolinensis, assembly GCF_902686445.1. Taxonomy (NCBI): domain Eukaryota; kingdom Metazoa; phylum Chordata; class Mammalia; order Rodentia; family Sciuridae; genus Sciurus; species Sciurus carolinensis. The sequence goes on along the minus strand of NC_062223.1, from coordinate 25,434,281 downwards.
ACCACTGACCTGGAAACTCCTGCGGAGGGAAGAGGCCACAACATTGCTCCTAGGGGAAGGCCTCTGAGAGACGTTCCTCAGTCCCAGGCTGCATGGTCTGTGGAGATCTGCCCCAGGACTGAACTAAATTCTTTGAGAGTCACCTGTTTCTGCACCCCTGGGGGACCCGTAAGTCTGTTTCTGGCAGATCCGAATCTGGGGACTCTGAGGAAGGCTGGACACAGCATTACTTCCCAAGTCCGGGACTGGCAAGATGTTGCTCAGTTCCTCTGGTCTGGAATCTGGAGTGGCCACTTGTCCGTGTCTTTGGTGTTTTATCTGTTCTGTGTTTGTTTGTCCTTTTCTGTATTTTTTTTCACCCTTAAGTGTAAGCATGAGTCAGTCTCCCTTACATTAGTCATGGACTCCCCTCCAGTGCATGTTAACAAATTTCCAGGAATTGCAGAAGAGAGCCAGTGACTACAGAACCCGCTGTGATGTCTTATCTCTCTCTGAATTCTGTGAGAGAGAATGACCAACTTTTGAGGTCAGATGGCCTCCTCAGGGGACCACCAAAATGTCTTTGGGAAGCCTGAGCATCTTGATCAAATGTTTTATATTCAAATTTGGGAAAAAATGGTTAAAAAGGTTTTTAACCATGGTCACTGAAGCTTACATTAAAATGTAAACTGCTGCCAATAGGAAATTCCAAATATTGGAGTTGGTCCACCAAAATGCCAGGCTAAAATTTTGATGGCTACTATCCAAGAGACCAGAAAAACTGGTTTAGAACAATACCCCAACCTGAGGGGGCTCTCCCAAGGAGACCAATGGAAGCAGCTTCTTTGCTGTCTCTTTGGGAAACTCCTTCAGGGAGGATAGGGCATAACCTTGTCCATATTCTCTTAATTCTTTTTCATCTCAGGATGGAGGCCAAAAAGACTTTTAAAATTCTATTGTTTTTGAGTTCATAATTTTGATCTGGTGTGCCTAGGTTAATTTTTGATCAGACCTATTTTATCCAACTATAAAGTTTTCTTAATGTTCTGTTTCATTCAGAGGCCAGTGTACAAGGGTTAACTCTAAATCTAATGTGTTTTAAAAAATAAGCTATAAGGTCTTTGTTCATCTGTTTATTTCATGTATATGTACACTGGTGTATTGTCATGTTTACATATATTTGGTACCAAAATTGACATATGAGCTCATAAATTAAAATTTAAAAAAATGAATCCAAATGCTTTTGATTTACATGATTTAAAAGGTTTTTATATTGGGTAAACAAAAATATGGCTTTCAACTTACTAACACAGTTTTGATTCCAGGTGGTTGAAAAATAAATAAAATGTTAATTTTATAAAATGTCTAATATCCATTGTTTCTAGGTTTTTCTTCAACAGGAAAGAAATGACTGATATGGTGCAATACAATTCTCTGATATCTTGGCTTTTAAAAAATAACTAAATTAGATTTAACATATATGGAGTTGATCATGGATGTGTTTTTTAGAGACATCTGATTGGTTTAAGAGTTAAAATGCTAACTGTTAAATACAACATCAAGTACTCTTAACTCCTTAAATTCCACAAGGTAACATACTTAAAACATTTTGGTGTTTTCAAAAATTGGTAAATAAAAAAAGGGTTTAAATTTACATTATGTTATCACCAAAAACATAATTACTAGAAGTCTTAACAGGTATTATTCTATATAAAGGGTCCAAAAGTTTCAACTGTATTTAAATAGTGTTCTATAAGTAACAAAGTATTTCATCAGATTAAAATGGAGTAATTTATCTGAATTCAGAAATTCATAAGGGTTGTTTCAAAATATAAATTTTAAAAGGGAGATCAACAGATTAAAACATTACAAGGTTTTAGATATAAATATATATTTAACAAAAATGTTTCTAGATAAAAAAGTCTTTATGTGATAAAATAAGGCTGTAATATATCTAAGTAAACAACAAGAGTGTCTAATTAAGTGATTAAAAAGTGTTAATTAAGGGTAAATTTTAAAAGGTTTATGTGTAGATATAAGTAATACAACAGTTAAAACTATTCAAGGTTTTTTCCTAAGGTCAAATATTAATGTACTGATATAAACCAAATTTCAGTATATTTGCTGAAATGACCAATAGTTCTTAAAACATTAATTTACTCTTAACATTGTATCTGTTATGTTTTATTCTCTAGAGCAACTAGTCTTAAAAATTGTGGGTTTGTACAACTCTGGTTGAACAGCAACTGTTACAGCGTTGTACTACATTACAAAGTCTAAATTTTCTTTAAAAGTTAATCATGGTTAATAACATCAATGTAATTATCATACTATTTTTCTTATTCATATATTAAATGTTTTCATAACTTCCAGGTATACAAGTCTTTAAAAAGTTTAAAAGAACATTTCATCAAGCTGGTTCTCTCCAACCTAAAGTTGTAATGATAAATTTAAACTTATCAAAATAAGAAATTTTATTGGGGATTTATTTATATCATTTAGTGTTCTGTAACTGAACCTGAACCTTGTTACCTTCTGCACTGGGATAAAAATGTAAATGTATTTCTAAAAGATAATGAGAGCCTGATCTGTTTAAAAGTTAATATCATGAAACAGGAAAACATTTTGCCACTTTACTACACAAAAGGAAATTTAAAACCTCTTTCAGCTTTCTTTGATTCATGTTTTTGATGTAATATCACATTGTAATATCACATTATATGTGTAATATCACATTAATTAACATTCAAATAGACTTGGAAAAATATATGTAAACTTTATAAAGTGATATTTAAAAAGATAAATGTCAGCTTCAGAACTAGGACTGCTTTACCTAAGATTTATGAAGAACCCTGCCTTACCTGAGATAAGGCTCTGCTTCCTACCTTACTACATGTTACAATGGCTCCAAACTAAGTCAGAACAACCTCTCAGCTCTTCCACCTCCTGGTAAGAGATTATTAATTTCTATCTGCTTCATGATATTCATTGACATGTTCCAGATACTATTCATTTTGTACTCATGGTTTTTTGTTTCTTTCATATAACAAGACTTTTAGCCCTAGAAAGGAACTTTTTACTGCTTGGCCCACCACACATTGCCCCCTCTCAGCTTGAAGCATAAAAGCAGTCATCACCCTTTTTCCTTAAAGCAGTAAAAGGTCCCTAAAATTAGAGGGGTCATAATAAATTTTTTTTAAAAAGAGAGTCAATATAGATAGGTAAATTGGGTTAAATCACAAAAATAAGGGCCAGTTTGGGTCCAAAAAGTTGGAGACAAATGACCTCTGAGAGATTAAAATGTTAATGCTTCCAGAGCCCTTCTTCTACCCTTCCCAAGAACCTGCTCCTGTTCTAACCTGTTAATTCTCTCCAACAGGTTCAACTTATGAGAGAAAGAGCTCCAAGAGACTACTGATTTCCAACACCCATTTCAGTCAGAAGACTATGTCTACATCAAATGGTTCCAAAAAGGACTAACACATTTTCTAACACATGAGCTTTTGGGGTATGCCCTCACATCCAAACCATAATAATGATGTGGAATTACACCCACCATGTTATTATATATACACATAGGGTAATAATACTGGACTCATTCCACTGTCTTTCCCATACCCATACCTTTTTCCCTCCTTCCCCTCCCTTCACTTCTCCCTTCTGTCTAATCCAAAGTAATTATACTCTTCCTTAGGCACCCCTGATTGTGAATTGTATTCTGCATATCAGAGAAAAAATTTGGCATTTTGTTCTTTGATACTGGCTTATTTCACTTATCATGATATACTCCAAATCCATTCATTTACTGGCAAATGCCATAATTTTATTCTCCTGTAAGGCTGAATAATATTCCATTGTGTATATGTACCACAGTTTCCTTATACATTCATACATTGAAGGACACCTAGATTGGTTCCACAGTTTAGCTATTATAAATTAAGCTGCTACAAACATTGATGTGACTGCCTTACTGTAGTATGCTAATTTTAAGTCCTTTGTGTATAATCTGAGGAGTGGGATAGCTGGGTCAAATGGTGGTTCCATTCCAAGTTTTCTGAGGAATCTCTATACTGCTCTCCAGAGTGGTTGGACTAATTTGCCATCCCTCCAGCAATGTATGAGTGTACCTTTTTCCCACATCTTCAACAATGTTTATTGTTTCTTTTATTCTTGATAATTGCCATTCTCATTAGAGTGAGATGAAATCTCAGTGTACTTTTGATTTGTATTCAGAGAACTATATTTCAAAGTCTTAATTTTATTTGAATCCTACCCATATGATTCAAAATTTAAACTTGACTATGAAATAGCACATTATTTGGTTTATCATATTTTATACTACAAATTCATAAATTCTTTCTATGTGTCTACTCTTTTTAAAGTGTGAGCATTCAGTTATTGTAGTGTTAATTTAGCATCTGAGTTGCCTTGACTTATCAAATTACCTCCTTGTGCTTCTGTGAAAATATTAACAGTGCTATATAATTCATAAAATTAAAATATGTGTGTTAAATTCAAAATCATTTTATAGTGCTTTTCACAATTTCCAGTACATTTTAATGAATGTTTACAATTAATATAAAAAACTAGAAAGGGTAGATCTTAATGTCATTTGATTAATAGTCATTTGAGAAAGTAAGAGAAGAGCAGTTTAATTAAAACAAAACACAAAATTTAACTGTAAAAGAACAATCAAGTGATCTGGAGGAGTTAGTCATTGGCACTTTAGTGAAATGTCTTGCAGCATGGAATTAGGTTTTAGGGAAGGTAATATAATAAGGAAAAACTTTATGGAAATGGGAACATTTAAGTTTGACCTTAACTGTGATAAGAAAAAGAAAAATTCCTTCACTGTTAATATATGATCAGCCGTGATAGCAGAAGAGGAAGATTATTAACACATATGATGAATACATAAAGATTTATTTTCTGCATAAATAATACTATAACTACTTTTAAAAAATTTTGGTTACTAATCATAAAGCCTATTCTAAGTATTTAAAATCACATATTTAAAACAATTTTATATACTTTAAAAATCATATTAAAAAGTCAAACCCTAACTAAAGTGATGAGAGTTTCTTATTAGATTTGTCCAAGAATTTCCATAGGGATTGCCATTGGCTTGCATCCAGATTCCTCCAGTGTGTTTAAATAAGTCTCCTAGCTCTATGTGCAGCTACTTTAGGAGCCTCTAGACTCCATGCATTTAGGGAAGTAATCTTGTATACTCATTATTGCATGGAAGGAAGAAAGAGCAAAAGACCCCTATGCATCTGATTTTTCTCTTTCAGTATTGTGATAAAATTCTTATTCTCATTCTGAATTGTCAGAGGGAAATTTTAAGATACAATTTTACTTTAAACATAATTTAAAAGCTAGATACAAAGAATGAGAGCTTTTTCACTGATTTTCTGTGTAAGATATTTGCTTCTTATTTTAGGTTAGAACTTAGATATTTTTTATTTTTTGTTATGAATTCAAGAATAAAGGTATTGCTTCAAAGACTGGAATTGAATGAAGACAAATGTGAGTTGTTATTTTCATATTGTTTTTCCATCTTCCTTTGCTTTTTCTTAAATACCTGCTATGTAAAAGTCATCATTTTGAATGATCATAACATCATGTATCCTTATTTTCCTGTTTTCAAGAACATTTTCCCTCTTGGGTAAATATTCTGAAAATATAACTGTTTGGCAACCTTTGTGTAACTTTTAGATTCTTCTAACTTAAGTAACTATTTTTAATTTTCATAGTTTATCAGACAGTTTTAAGGAATCTGTTCTAACAGAAAGTTGACAATGAGAATACTGTATCAAAGTGCTAGTTTCAAATTTGGGACTCAGAGCCTGCATAGGAGGCTAAGATAAACTGTTGAATGTTTTTGCTCTCTTTCAGATAGAAAAGGAATGCCGAAAATTATGAACACCTGAAACTATTGACAAATAATTAAATAAAATGAGCAATGAACAGAATAAATCAAGAAAATTATATAAACTCTTGATTTTGAATAATTGATCAATTATTTGACTTTCTTTCTTTATTCTGTGGGGTTACAGAAGGAACACAGCATTTGCAGATTGTACACAAGTGCCCTGTCACTGAGCCACATCCCCAGTTATAGCTTCCTTAATTTCTCAAGATGAAAGAGAGGCCAATAGAGTTGAGGAGTGAACTTTTCCTAAATTAAATGATGTGTGTGGCAGATGAAAGGACGGTGTCTGTTCCTGGTCTTAGTCTATTATATATTCCACAAAATTTTGGCATTGAAGTTGAATGTGGTTTTACAGAAGAAAATTTCAGTAGCCACAGTTGAAGTTCAAATTATAAAATAAATGATTATTTCTTTAAAAAATGTAGAATATGTATAAATATATAAGTACATATGATATACAGGTATATATATGATGTGCATATATAGGATGTATATACACATATATGTATCACTTCTTTAACAAAGGGAGAATATAATCTATGAAATAACCTAAGTATAATATAGAAATATTATTTTCCAGAAGTGTTTCATTCCATTATTCTTCTTTATAAAAGAAGGATTCCCTATAGATATTTTATTAGAAGTCTTTTCAAATAAATGTGTTAGCTTGATTTCAGTTCTATCTGTGAAATGAGAAATCCTATTATATATACCATATCCTGGTAATTAGTATTCACTGGAGTAGTTGTAAAAGTAATTCAAACCTCTGTAGAAATCTGAATGCCAAATCTAATGAAGAGAATTTATATCCTGAGCTTCCTTGGTCTTAAAAATTTTGAGAACATTAATACTTTTAAAATTAAAAATAAAGGAACTGATTCTTGTTAGTAGTTATAATGTGTTAAAGTCACATATCTTTACCTATTTCATGTGAACATTTTTGTTTGATTTCAAAGAATCCTATGTGTTAGATAGCATTACCACTCTCTTATAGATGAAAAAACCCAGGATCAAAGAATAATGTAAACTGCTTAATTATTCAACCACTAAGCCTAGATCATATATTGGAATCCATTTAGTCTAAATGAAGCAGCACATTCATCCCCAATGATAACCTGTGTGATACACCCTGAGAATTCAGCATTTGAAACTATGCTAAGAGATAGTGTCAGTTTGACAAAAAAAAGACAAAAAAGAGAAATTTGTAAATTGAGTCCTCAATGTCAGCTATTATATTTCAGAGAATACTCATGAAATTGCTTCAAATCCTATTAGGAATTTCAAAGTATATTCAGAGTTTACTCTCGCTTATACTAAAATCATACTCAGATATAGGTGTACAATGAGATGCAGATATAAAGATATTCCCTGTTTCCTTAAATCAAATATTCCCTGTACAGGTGTAGGGCACAGGAATGTATCTGCCTAGGTATTTTACATTTTATATGGCAGTTCATAAAATATAATTTTAGGTATTAGCATCTTTATCTATATTCATTTAAGTAATTGAAGAAAGGATTTACTGAATTTCAATAATCTTGAAACAATATTTCATTCATGTTTAATTATTAATAAAGAAATCTAAATAATCTATTTTGATTATATTCCCATTTGGATATTAGTCCCTGAATTCCTCAGATGTACATGTTTCCTTCCATACTTTTTCCTTTTTATTCATAAGCACACAGGTACTCATTTAAACTCCTTAGTATTCCTTTCATTTACTCAAACAAAATTGTCATATTTTTCCTTTTATGTGTATCTTGTTTGCTTTCTGCTCAACCATATCTCGTAATGATTTATCCAAGTTATGTGTCCTGTGTCGACCCACTTAAGACAATTAAGTTTCTATCTATTATTCTATGATAAAATATATCACCACTGGTTTCCCATTCTATTATCAGCAGGTATTTAGATCAATTCCCTTTTTCAAGTACGACCAAGGCTTCAGTGAATATTCTTGTGAATTCTTTGTGGTTTCCCTAGATCAAAGTTTATTCTCTAAACCATTATCATATTTCTATAGATAGGCTTTTGCATTTTATTTTTACAAGGCTGATGAGTGAGACTATTATCTCAATGTTGCTTAATTTTTATTGCCATGATTGTTAATGAGTGGGAGAATTTTTATATATGTTATTACCCCATTGTAATTTCCTTTCTGTGCATTACCCATTCAAATTTTGCTCTTTCAGTAAAATTGAGTGACTTAGATTCACATTATAGATATGAAGGTGTTATAAAGATTTATTACCATTTTCTTACTTCTTAAAATACTTTCCCCATATGAAATTTTGTTGGATATAATATTTAAGTATATTACACATTTTATTATGAATTTTTTTGCTTAGAATTTTTCCTAGTCTAAGCTTATTTGCCTAATTATCCCCTAAATATTTGTTCTAGTTTTATTTGATACATTTGCATAGTTCAACCATCTGAAATATATTTCTTGTGACTAAGAAGAAATTTTCTTTTCTTTCTTTATGGGGGTTGGATGGGTACAGGGCATCTTCTCAAGTGGAGTCAAGTTCTAATATTAGTAACAGAAAAATCCTGTATTTTTAGATGTTACTTTAAACATAGATTAAATCCAATGTATTTATGTGCTTGTTTATTGCCTGTATTTGCATTGTCATCTGTATTTAATAACACTTCTTTGTCATATATTTTTATGTACTTCAATATCTGCAAAGATATTTTTATTTACCTATGCTGGATATTGACTAGTGCTGAATTTTGGAAACTTACTTTTCAAAATTTAGTACAAACTTTGTCACAATTTTAGTTTATAATTATTGATGGTATTGGTTAATTGGGAACAAATTAAGTTTTTTTTACTGCATTCATCCTTCCTAACCATAAATCATGTATACTGGTTTTAATTTTTTTAATTTCTAAGAAAATTCCATGTTTATGAAGAAGTTTCCATTTTCAGCAATGGTATATATAAAAATAATTTTCAAGCTTTTACTCAAAAAATTCATATGACTTTTCAGGTCCATTGCAATTGGACTTTTTCAACAATTCTAGAAAGTGTCCCCTACCCCTCCAAAATAGAAATTAAACCAGAAGTTGTTAACTTAAGGTTCATACATGAACTTAGACCCACACATCCATCATATGTCTAAAGTCGTATTGAAAATCTCTTTGTATATCAAATGTGATATTTCCAAAACATTTTTCACTGGAACACATACAGTGCAAAGGGCATGATTTCCTTGCTGTTCTAACTCTTTACAAGCTTGCTGACAAATTTTTCTCAGTGATTAGAATTTATTTTCTATAAACCAGGCTTGAGTTTAGCAGTTGTGACTCCTTTTAGATCAAGTTACTTCAAGTCGCAAAAAGGAAGAAAGAGATGTAGGGTGGTCATTTGCATCAAATAATAAATATTTTTTTAATGACATATTCCAGGATTTGACAATGAACATATAGCCAGCCTGTTGAGGGAAAAAACATGATTCAATTCTGAGATCCAAAACAGTACAACAGATGAAGTGAAGAAAAATCTCTGAATGCAAGTGTCTCTGCAAGTTTGCTATTGCAAGAAGAAATGCTAGGAAATCTGACAACAGGGCCCACATTATGAGAACTTGAGAACTCCTGGATGAGACAGGAAAAAGAACTTGGAGAAAAGGAAAAGTCTAGGAGGCAATAACCATTCTGGAGGCCCATATGATGGATTAAACCTCTTCTCCACAGATTGGTTTGTTGCTCTCTCTCTCTCTCTCCATTTTTTAAAAACATTTTCTTAAGTCCTAAAAGGACTTGATGAGATTGTTATCCAGAGGTTTAATATTTGCAAGAGTTTGCTGAAGTATGTTGTCACTAGACATGATCGACTTTTAAATTTATCAGTTTAGAAGAACTGAGAATGAGAATATCCATCCTGCCTTTGAAGAACAGACAAACTATTGGCTTTCTAAACACAGTGGAGATTTCAAAGCTACTAATAAGTTGTAAACACTGAAACACCATCTTAAATTGAACTGAAAAACTGTGTTTTGTGCTTAGAGTATTCACCCTATTGTTCATGGAGTGAGGATATGGGATTCATCACCATCAGGATTGATTTTCTGTGCTAATCCTGTTACTAATGAGTCTGCTCTAATGACCTGCATTCTACTTGTGAGTAAATATTCTACATATTTTATCCATTGCTGTATTCCTAGTGCCAATTATACTGATTGATTCATAATAAACAATCAATATATGTATTTACTGAACACATGATTTTGAATATAAATCAATGATTTCCAATGTTCCAATGGTCTAGTGTTTCAGGTATATTATCCTCTCCCTTTAAATAATCAAGTCCATGAAAAAAAAAGGGAATATGAAAACATTACTGAATTTATTCTTCTGGGACTATTTAGTAATGCAGATGTGAAGACTCCCTGCTCTGTGATATTTTCACTTTGCTATCTTGCAATTCTTTCAGGAAACCTGGCCATTCTTCTCACCATCAGGGGAAGCCACCTTGGTGAGCAACCCATGTACTTTTTCCTCAGCTACCTGTCCTTCGTGGATGTCTGTTTTACTTCCACAGTGGCCCCCAAACTGATCATAGACTTACTGGTTCAGTGGAACACCATCTCCTTCAGTGGCTGCATGTCCCAGATGTTTCATGCCCACTTCTTCGGAGCCACTGAGATCTTTATCTTGGTGGCCATGGCCTATGATCGCTATGTAGCCATCTGTAGATCCCTTCACTATGTGGTCATCATGAGCAGAAGGGCATGCTACATCCTTGTGATGACTGCTGTCATTGGAGTTTTTATCCATTCACTGATGCATGTGTTGATCATGATTCAACTTCCCTTCTGTGTCCCCAATCAGATAGGACCACTATTTCTGTGACGTCTTCCCCCTGTTAGAGTTGGCCTGCACTGACACAAGGCTCTTGAAGATCATAATCGTTACCACCACAGGGGTGCTGTCCATTCTGACCTTTGTTGCCTTGCTAATTTCTTACATCATCATCCTGTCCACCTTGAGGACTCGCTCATCTGAGGGCCGCCGCAAAGCCTTCTCCACCTGTGGCTCACACATCATGGTTGTGCTCATGTTCTTCTTGCCCCTCACCTTCACCTATGTCCCCATGGCTGATTCTGTCAGCAATGACAAAGTGTTTGCTCTGTTTTACACCATGATTGCCCCCTTGTTCAACCCTCTCATTTACACAATGAGAAATGCAGACATGAAGAACGCCATGAAGAAAGTGTGGGACCCACACAAATTGCTGGAAGGGACTTGAAGCCTTGGGGTTGGTGCCCTTGGCCTGATCTTGTTCTCTACACTGAATCAACGTCAGTAAACAGGGAAGGTGCAGAGAGATGGTATGTGTCACCCACAGCAGCACGTCTTGAAGAGAGAAGATCCCCTGGCAATTCTCTTTCTGTTACTTTACATTTCTGAGACCGTACACAAGAGAAGGGAAACCAGATGATTTCCAGGTTCTTCCTGGCTCTGACATTCCAACAGTTAATCTGTCTTCCATAAACCAAGACAAAAGGAACATTATGTTACTGGTATTGATTCAATTTAGAAGTGCTTCGTGTTTTGTCAGTTGTGCCCGGTCTCAGGAAGCAGGTTTCTCAACTGAGACATCTGCTATAGGTACAGACAATTAAGAACTTCTTTATTGAGGCTTCCACTGCAATTAAAAACTGACAAAATAAAAGAAAGATATATCTGTTGCATATTTTAAGGTTTGAAAACAGTGCGATGCAATGTAGTTTTTCTATTCACATTGTAATTGATGGAAGATATTGTAAGTGATTCTTAATAACCTGTTTTACTAATCAGAAGTTTCAAATTGAGGCTGCCATTATGAAATTGATGAAATAGAAACTTCTAGCACTCTTCCCCCTACAGAAATATCAATTTGAACAACCATCAACGTACAAATATCCTTTCACAAGAGTTCAGAAACCATGTGAGATTTTATAATATCTGAGTGTAACACAGACATTAGAAAAGATGAATTGGAAAAGGCAGGAAGAAGAGTTTTCCCTTCTCTGAATCACCCTTTTTCCCAGCCACAAGCATGAAGAGCTATACTTTCCCAGTCAGGAAAGATGAGGAAAGTGAGCACTGAACTTGGCCATAGACCCCTACGTGGGGTCTGCCTCAGTAAAATCTAGTGCTGTGCAGACTCTTTTAGCACCAGAATCTATTCCCAGTACCTGTGGACTAACCTCTAGCTCACTACAGCACCAGAGGCCCAGACTCTAGGTCTGCCTTCAAGTTCTTGGGGCCTGCCTCACCACTAGCCCAACTCTACTAGCCCGTGGCTCTACACCAAATACATCAAAAGACTGACCTTGGCCCCAGGTGTTAGAATGGTCCCAGGATCCTAGTCATCAGGCTGGTTCCTACAAACTCAGTCTTCAAGCAGACACTTCTGATACAAGCTCCAAGCTGGCACCCATGGATTGAACTTCCAAGTCTGCCCAACTGCCAGGCTAGATTCTGCAGCCCAAAATCCAAGCCTGTCCCATAGCACCAGGATTCAGGACCACTCCAGCACCAGATTTGTCCTGTGACCCTGTTCATAAGGCCATCATCATCACTGAATCAGAGTGCAGGACAAACCCTGCAGATATAGACTCCAGGGTGGTACCCATTGTCTGAACTTCCAAGCCCTCCCTCCTGCCAAATAGGATCCAATGACCCCAGGTTCTAGTCCAGGATTGTCCCCCTGGCCCCAGGCACCACACTGGTGCTGTGCATACAGCTCCATGTTTAATCAGTGTCAGGTCAGTCACCATGGCCTCATGCTCAAGGCCAGACCCTGCACAAACAACAGATTAAGAAGCCATTCTTGTTCTGGTAATTCCCATTCCTGGACCAGTTCCCAGAATCTCAGGTTCATGGCCATCCTTTTGACCCAGGTTCCAGTTTGTCCCCAAGGGAACTAACCTCCAGATCAGCTAACATGCATGCTAGTCTCAGTGGTCTCAGGCTTCAGGCCAATCTTCAAAGTCCAGGTAACAGGCTAATATCAGACTGGTCCTAGGCTATATGTACCCAGTCTACATGCCTAGCTCATACCAGTTTTGGGCTCCAGGATGGTATATGGTCCAAGGTCCTTTAGTATTTAGGATCTATCCCAATTCCAGAATACCTAGTGTCCAAGTTCTTCTCAGCAGACTCCGAAGACAGAATGTTTCCTATGAACTACAGTTCCAGTCTACCCTTGTAGACCCAGGCTCCAAACCAGTCACCACAGACCCACAATCCTATCTGGAGATTTAGTCTCCAGGACAAGCCATAAGCACTGAAGCCACAGGTTCATCTCAGTTTTAGAAGAACAAGGCCTAATCCAGTTCTTAGAATCACCTATAGATCAGAATGTCTCCTGTGGACAAAGACTGAAGTCCATCCACTATGCATATAATCAATAGATCCATCTCAGTGTGTCCAGGATTCAAGAAAAATTTCATGGACCTAGATAACAGCCTGCCAATTCCTTCTTATATTTCTCATCTATTCTTTCAGTCTGTGTGCTCTATCCATGAGAACCTTGCTATGGACTGAATGTCATGAATTCACAACTCACAAGTTGAAATCCTAACCCCATCAGGATGCCATAAGGAGATGGAGGCTTAAGGAGGAATTCAGTTGTGAAGGCAGAGTCCTCAAGCATGGGACTGGTGCCCCAACAACAAGCGAGAAGGAAGCTTGAATTCCCTCTCTCTGTGCCCTCTGCCATAAGAAGACAAGGCAGAAGATGGACATCTAAAAACCAGCAAGAGGTCCTTCCCAGGAACCAAGTAAACTGGCACCTTCATAATTTTCCTAGTCTTCAGAATTCTTGGAAATGAATATCTGATTCCTGCAGTCTATTATTCTTATGTTCTAAGAGCTTGAAATGACTAAAAGACCTCAGCATTCTAATCATATTTGTTTTGATTCCTGACTTGAAAATACTAACATCACTGCCAATCTGGTTCTGGTTCTACTGTCTACATTGTCTTTAAACTGTGTTCTTTGTTTTTGTTTTGCTTTGCAAATAAAAATAACTTTTTATTATGCTGTGTAAATTTTTCTCTATAGGCATATAAATATCTCTTCAGCACTGTGGGTTAAGTTGTCAGGGAGGAGAAGCATACTATAGCCTCATGACAGGTCTCAGTGTAGCAGTGAGCCTGTTTCATGGACTGTGGTTCACAAGTGCTTCATAGCCCCCCTTCTGATTTGGACTGGATGGCTGATGGGGCTAGAGTTGGATGTTTCCATCCCTTGATCAGTTGACTCTGATAACACCCCAGCAGGTTAGCCTATTAGCTAATTTTTCCAGAAGGCACACCTTGTCAAGGCAGACAGAATTCACTCCAGTATTCAAACTGGTTCCTTTATCATCTTTCTGACAGGAGGACAAGGGAATTTCCTCAAATGCTTAAAGTGGGAACTCCTCAGTGTTTCAGCAGGTAAAACTCACAGGGGATGCTCCTGAAGTTCATCTCTTGTCTACTCTGAGCCTCCCAATATGTCCCAGTAAACCACTGATGCTTTCCTACAACAGCATTGTTAATGCAGACCTTCTGCCCTAGCAGAAGCCTGTGATTCCACTTCTTTCACTCTCTCCCATTTTAGAGTAATAGTGTGAATTGTAACCTCATATCTCCTATGGATCCAAGAAGAGTTGACTTTTAAGCTTATTCATATATTTACTTTTGTTAACATAGAATGGGGATGCCGAGCTCCTTGCAAGCTGAGCTAGATACCAGAATACTTTTGGCTCTAAAATGGCACCTATCCTTACTGTTCTTTTAGGTTTTTTTTTAGTCTTTGAGATTATAATAAAATATTATAGTGATGGTTAATAAATAACATAATATTAAGAATTAAGTACATTTTGAATAAAATATATTATATGTTGAATTATTAAATTTTATATTGAATTAATGGAAAACTACACAATATGTAATATAAGAAATTTAAAAGGTATAATTCCATTTATACTTGTGATTTTTGCTTTTATTGACATATTTGCCTGTCATGTGTGATTTAAAATTTACAAACCATTCTTTACTTTTGAACTTTAAGTGGTCAACTATATAAAAAAAATTCAGGAAGAAAAGTACTGTGTAGTTACATATTCTAGTTCTCTCCATTTTTTCCTGGAGTTCTGAATGTCCATCTGGTGTGTCTTCTCTTCCAAACTGTATAGTTCTTTGGTCATGTGTCTCTGCTTTTGATTAGTAGGTAAGGCCATTGTTGTAGCTAGTTTTGCAGGCTGTCTTTAATTAATACAGATCTCTGTATTGACATTGTTTTTTCCTTACCTAAATGTGCTATTCTTTTGAATATCACCTCCCCAGTTTCTAATAGAAGTAAGCCATCATTATATAATACAATATGAATTTTTCTTGGCCTAATTTTAAGATTAGTCCTTTATACTTAGATTTCCAGTTTTTCAATGTCATGTACATATGTATGACTTACTTTCCCTTTCTTTTTTTCAAATTTTTTTTATAATTAGTTATACATGACAGTAGAATACATTTTGACATATCATACATAAAAAAGACTATCACTGGTCATTATTCTGGTTGTACATGATGTAGAATTAAACTGCTGCTATAATAATGTATGTACATAGGGTAATAATGTCTGATTCATTCTACTATCCTTCCTATCCCCCTGCCCCATTTCTTCCCTTCACTCCCCTCTACCTTATCCAGATTAGCTCTTTTCTTCCCTAGTCACCCTGCTTTCCTGTTATTGTGAAGTAGCATCTGCCTATGAGAGAAAACACTCAGCCTTTGGTTCTTTAGGATTGGCTATTTCACTTAGCATGATATTTTCCACCTCTATTCATTTATGGGCAATACCATAATTTCATTCTTCCATAAGACTGAGTAATTCCATTCTGTATATACACCACATTTTCTTTATCCATTCATCTGCTGAAGGGCACCTAGATTGGTTCCATAGTTTAACTATTATGAATTGAGCTGCTATAAACATTTATGTGGCTGCCTCAGTGTAGTATGCTGATTTTAAGCCCTTTGTGTATAAACCTAGGAGTCACTCAAATGGTAGTTCCATTTCAAATTTTCTGAGAAATCTCTTATTTTCTTTCTTTTTGACCACTGATATTTATAATCAAACAAGGATATATTTTAAACGTTCCTTCAAATATATTTTCTGTGCTATTTTCTCTCTCTCTTCTCATAGGACTCTACTTTTGATAAGGTTAGGTCATTTGATATAGTTCTACTTGTCATTTATTGAGTCACAATTTATTTGTTAATAATTTTTTTCTCTGAAATTTAAAAATTATTTTATTTCTCTGTGCATTCTTTGTTTGTTTGTTTTGGTACTGGGGATTGAATGCAGGGACACTTGACTACTGAACCACATCTCCAGCCCTACTTTGTATTTTATTTAGAGACAGGATTTCACTGAGTTACATATTTTTTTATTAATCTTTAACTAATCCTTTCCTTTGAATTGTCCAGTACTGCTGGTTATACTATTTGATTATTACTTATTTCAGATATTTCTTCTTTCTAATGTATGTATTTAAAGTATAAATTTCCTTCTTGGGATTGGGGTTGTAGATCAGTGGTAGAGAGCTTGCCTAGCATGTGTGAAGCCTTGGGTTTAATCCCTAGCATAAAAAAATATATATATATATATACTTAAACCTACTTGACTCTGGCCAACAAGTTTTGATATGCTGTACTTCCATTTTCATTAAGAGTATTGTTTTTAAAGTTGAGTTTCTCTTTGTTATGAAGGGTATTTAGGAGTGTCTTTATTCCAAACCTTTGGAACTCCCTGCTATCCTTCTGTCATTGATTTCTAGTTTATTTACCCTGCAATTGGAGAGCATATTGTCTATGATTTTAAAATCCACCCACTACTGTTATGTCTCATCTCATAATCTATCCAGATTTACATTTTGAAGACAGATGAAAATAGTGTTACTCTGCTGTTGTTAAATTGAGCATTCTATAGGTGTCAAATAGTCAATGGTGTTGCCTTCTGTGCACTTGGTGATTTTTGATCTTATTCTATTAATTGTGAAGAAACAATTCTTTAAGTATCTTTTTCTCAACTAGGCTAGTCTTTGATTTTTATATCTGGCAGTCTCTATATAGTTATATACACACCAGGGTTCTTATGTTACATTTTATAATTGAAATCTTCGACTTCTTATAAAATCATATCCTCGTCTATATTCATTGAGACAGTGAAAAGCAAAATAGACAGCCATCATAGTAAAGGAACTTTTTAGATAACTAAATTTGAACATACTAACATCTTCCTCTGAAAAGTAATTAAATTATTTTAATGCAAATTATTCAATACTTATGATATTTAATAATTCTCAATATTTAAAAAATGGTGCACAGAAATTATAGTATTGTGTATTTAATAATGGCATGTGTGTCATTTGCTTTGCACTGTAGGGAAAATTTTGGGTGGTTCGAGGGTATCAATATGTTAATAAAAGATGTACTTATACCAAAACTTTGGAAAAAATTTCCAAAAATGCATTTTAAAATACTATGATGGAAAGTTGGGCTTTCTGTTGTGAGAATAACTTTAAAAAATGTACTTTATTTTTAAGGCAGTTTTAGGATCACATGAAAATTTCACAGAAAGAACAAAGAATCCTTAATACCTGCACTCTGCCCCTTACAGTTGCCTGTCAACACCTCTTGCATTGGTATGGAACATTTGTTACAGTCGTTGAACCAATATTAATAAATGCTTACTGAAATTTACAGATTATGTTACTCTTTACTCTTTGTATGGTTGAGTTTATGACACACGTGTTGTCGAGCATCTACCATTACAACACCATACAGAATAGTTCACCCTTCTGAAAATGCTGCATGCTTCACTTAATCACTTTTCTTCTCCTTCTGAACCCCTGGAAACCACTTTTTGCTTTGTTAGTCTCCTCGGTTCTTCCTTTTCCTGAAGGAAAATTCATAGTTCATATACTTACAGTAAATATTTGTAAAAAAACTTGAGAATTCTCTCTTTGGTATTTCATACTTTGATGAAATCTCTTCATATTTCAAAATTCTTTAACATCAACTATATATAATTTTACTTTGCAAAACTGGGTGTTGAATCAAGAGGTGTACTACCACTGAGTTACAATACAGTCCTTTTTAAATTTTTGAGACAGGGTCTCACTAAAATGAACGTCTGTCCTTGAAATGGTGATCCTCCTGTCTCAGTCTCTTGAGTCACTGGGATTACAGGGGTGCAGTAGTACATCTGACTCAACTGCTTATATTTTTTGTTTCTAGTCCATGTAAATATACCATTTTTCATTTGTGCCATCAGTGCCACAATTGTAATAATACCATATTATGAGCAAATTTCCATAACTGTAAATTTTTAAACAATTTTGATACCACTCTCTCAAATTAGAAGAAATCAAATTAGGAGTACAAAGTATATTTTAGAAAAAGAATAACTTTATTAGCAAAAGAAAAGAAAACAACAAAGTCTCACTAAGATCAAAATACTCCTTTGGAAGGGTAAAATTTCTGCCCATATTCTGTCACTGTTCTGGAAGTTTCTATGTAAACACATGGTAAGAGATCAAAGTATATATACTTTCAATTATCGGTTTGGGGAGTACCTAGATGGTCTATAATCCATGATAACAGGATGCTTTCCCAATTATTGCACATGGTACATTCTGCTGAGTCAGGAAGAACAAATAAGTTAAGGTACATGATCAGATATAAGAGGTTGAAATGTCTAACAAATAAGTCTATTTGGAAGAGAGAGAAAGTGCCCCTCTGTGGATTTGAGCATGTGGAACAACATTGCTAGCAGAGAACACCAGGCACCAATGTGAAAAAAGGCAAGAAAAACACTAGATAAATTCTACAAGAGATAATATGCAAATAAGAGACACAGAAGTGAAGAACATTTAAGGTAGTAACCCTTGAATACTTGTTTGCACCTCATCCTGTCTCCTTTTCTACGTAGAGTCCATTTAAAGTAGTCAGTGTACACGTACACATGTCATTTCCTGAAGGAACTCTCATTCCCCTAGGGACTATTCTGTTAAATCTGCAATTAGAAGTTAAATTTTTCGATTTACTTCTTCTATTTTAATCCAAACTAGGAATAAAACTGGTCATCTGAGACCAATTTTTTGCTCCACAACTTCCTCATGGCGTTTTTCACTTCTGCATTCCTCAGTGTGTAAATCAGAGGGTTCAGCAAAGGTGTTCCGATGGTATAAAACACAGCTATCATCTTATCCATGGGGAAGGTGGTTGCAGGTCTTGTGTATATAAATATGCAAGGGACAAAGAACAAGATGACCACGACAATGTGAGAGATGCAGGTGGAGAGGGCCTTTCTCCTTCCTTCCGCACTGTGATTTCTCAGAGAATGCAAGATGATGATGTAGGAGAACATCAGCATGATAAAACTCACTGTACAAATGGCCCCACTGTTGGACACCAGGAGTAGGTTGGTCACATATGTGTCTGTACAGGCGAGCTTCAACAAGGGTTCCAAGTCACAGAAGTAGTGATCAATTTCATTGGGACCACAGAAAGGCAAACGCAAGGCAAGAAATATCTGAACTAAAGAATGCACACAGGACCCCACCCAGGCCACAGCCACCAACACACTACAGATGCGGCGGCTCATGATGGTCATGTAGTGCAGGGGCTTACAGATGGCCACATAGCGGTCAACAGCCATGAGGATGAGGATGAAGATCTCTAGGCAGCCAAAGAAATGCAATGAAAAGACTTGGATTATGCACTCACTGAAAGAAATAGTGGTCTTCTTCAAAAGGGCATCCACAATTGTTCTAGGAGCTATGGAAGTAGAGAAGCAGGTATCAGATAAGGATAAATGGAAAAGGAAGAAGTACATTGGACTGCCGAGTGCTCGACTGGTCTTGATGGTGGTGATAATGAGCAAGTTACCCAGCAAAGTCCCCAAATAGAAAAGCAAAAATGTGACAAATACTATTTTCTTCCTAAATGGATCTTGTGTCAACCCAAGTAGGATGAACTCAGTCACATTATTGTTCAGCTGCATGATTTCATGAATGAGGAGAAGGGGCAAGTGTGAGATGATCTATCTGCAAAAGAGAATGGATTTCATTTATGGTGTGTTCTTTTAAGTTATGGAATATTTTGAGCAAAATAGTTCATGGTTCTGTGTATGATTATGAGATATTCAAAGCCAATATAACATTAATCTTTGGGTACCTTCCAGATATGATTTCTTAATAAGTCATCTAACACTTGATTCCTCAACTTCAGTACTTGACTTAGTAGGATGTCATTTTAAAATAAAGATTTGAGTATGATGCTTTCCTACAAAATTCTTCAGATACAACTCTTCCTTACCTTTGGCAAAATTCTGAATGATTTTGCTCCTTATATATTACCCCACATTGATGTTTACTTTATTTTTTTCCATATCTAAAACTTGGCAGGCCTGATAGGGTGGTGCACACCTGTAATCCCAGCAGCCCTGCAGGCTGAGGCAAGAGAATTTTGAGTTCAAAGCCAGCTCCAGCAGCAAAAAGGTGGTAAGCAACTCAGTGAGACCCTCTCTCTAAATAAAGTAGGGCTGAGGATGTGACTCAGTGGTTGAGTGCCCCTGAGTTTATACCTGGTAGCCCCCCACCAAAAAATCATGGCAGTATGCTTGCATGGTGTAACACACAGCATTTAGGACATGTTTTATTGCCATTGGAGTTCATGATAAAAACGTAAATTCACATAGTACCCTCAAACCCATATAATTACTTACATGGGTTTATGTATGATAGATACCATATTTATTAAACTTATTTACAAAAATGTGTATTATTTATAGCTACATAATATTTCTACTTCTCTGCATATTTCCCAAAATATATGCCAGCTTGAAAATGATTTTGTTCAGCCTTCAAGTATCTTTAAAATATTTGGCATTTAACATATAAAATGAACTGAAATGAATGCTTTTCCATGGTTTGTTACAACTCAAAGATTCCAATTATATTTTTATTTCTCCCATTTCTGCCAAGTAATGTTAGAGCCCTCAGAGTCCCAAAAGACATTTCTAACATAAAGGGTGCACATTATTCTACTTGATATTTAAGTGTTTTCATGGTTCAGGCTTTTAACTTAATTAGACATGAATGGGTTATGTGTGATGGTTACTATCAGTCACTTGGTTAGGAACAGATCAGGATTTTAATGTTCCAAACCTCACATTCCTGCAGCACACCAGAAAAGAATAAATGACAGGAGATGTGGTTTAAAAAGAGACACAGTAGTCAGTAACGGATTTCAATCAATTTCTTTCCATCCCTGTCATACTCAATGATTATTCACCACTTAAATGTCAATTTAAGATAAAGTTTCACTTGTACATTATAGTTGTGCATAATAGTGGAGCTGACTTTGACATTATCCCACATGCATGTAATATAATTTGGTCCATTTCAGTCCTAGGTACTTTTCCTCCCCCCTCTCCTCCCTCCCCACTTCCCAGTCCTCCACTCTATTCATTGTCTTTCTGTTTATTTATTATTTTAAATTGGTGCTTTATACATATACAGAAAGGTAAAATTTACTGCAGGATATTGAAATATGTACATACACTTCTTTTAACAAAGATTTCCTTTTCCATATTTGGAAAAAAAATCTTATCATGAACTTTCTAGTCAAGATGATGTTTGAAGGAAAATTCTGTAAAGATATAAGCTGAAATGCTGTGTATTTAAATAAAATACAGAAGAAGCACTTAACCTATTGTCTTCCCCATACCTCATTCATAACACCAATAAATTATTTTGAAAGTTGTGAGTTGATCAAAACAGATACTATGATGGACTAAATTGACACAAAATTTTGCTTCTGCATATTTTTTCTCTCTTGGTGACTCATAATTTCAATAGACATTAATACAATTTTCTCCAAATCAAAAGCACTCTTGGGAAAGTATCTGATGAAGTTATTTTGAGAGGAAAAACAAAACAAAACAAAACCCTTTTTAATATATTCTCTTGGTCAAGGATCTTAACTACAGAGGACCTGAGTCCCAACACCATAACCATTATAATAAGCTCATTTTCTCCTTTATCAATTTACAAAAGGATTGATGGCAAATATTGACACTTGAGTACTAAGTAGGCTTTGGTAAGTAAGACAAAGTGAAAGTGATGCCTATCTCTCCAAGATTTTAGCCACCTCTATCAGTGTGTGAAAATGTGTGTGTGTGTGTGAGTGTGTGTATGTGTGTGTGTGTGTAATCATTATATATATATTTTATTTTTTTAAGTTGGTGTTTTATAGGTATTCAGAAAGATGAAATGGGAATTCTTCATTACATACGTATATAGCATCAGTCCCATTATCCTATCCATTTTTAGGGAAAGCTTATTGTTTTTTACTCTTGCACATATATTTTAAAATAAATTATGTGTCATAAATGCATATGAATTATTTAACTTTTTAATGATTTATGATCCTTTTCAAATATGTAATCAATAGCATCAGAATAATATTTAGTTGTCAGCAACATCTGTAGCCCCAAAGCCTATTTCAATCCCTTTATGTTATAGATAAACCATAATACATTCATCATGTATCTCTTTATATCTTTGAAAACCTTTTCCTGTGCCCCCAAGTATATTTCAAGGATTTATTTTACTCTGAAATAGAACTTATTTTGTAATCTACAATAACCTGCAGTTGAGAAAATAGGGAACATAGTTCTCAAATCATCAATTATTTACTGAACTACGTTTTCATCACATTAAGTTCAGCTGCTTTGGAAGCATACTGAAGGTTGATATTCACATTCCATGGGTTCTCTATTATGGGGAAACTAAGGATCCAAATGTTAAAAACACAGAGTGTAGGGTATCCAAGCTGGTTTTGCTTTCTCCTTTCTAGGAGTGCCTTTCAATTTCCATCTGGTTAACTACAGGACTTACATTCTTTTTGTTGTTGTTTTTAATTTTTAAAATTTGTTCTAAAATGTTGTATATGACAGTAGAATGCATGTATACATTTTGATAGATCATATGTAATGAAGTGTAATCTCTCATTTCTCTGATTATACATATTGTAGCATCACATTGATCATGCAGTCATATATGAGGTAATAATGTTTGTTTCACTCTACTATCCTTCCTACTCCCCTACTCCTTCCTCGGATTTATATCCTGAGAAAGATCTCCAAGGCAGCTTTTAATAATTGTATTATGATGAAGGAAATTCTTATTCCTGTTCTCTAAAATCTTTCTTTATAGCTTGTAAAATAACATCACATATTACTACTTACCACTTACTTACTTCTCCTTCCTAGAATAAGAGTATTGGGAAAATAGGTGTTATCAGGATATTATTCTCCATGTTTCAAATCAACACCTGTACAATGTAGGTATCCTCAAAATGGTTTTGAATTAACCACTCTTTACCACTTCTGAATTGCAACAGTATTTGTCACTGTTGTAGTACTGCTCGCATTACAAAACACATTCACATCATTAATTCACTGGGGCTTTCTATCTATCTTGTATGTAGAGACAGAAACATGCTCCTAATTTATAAAGCCAGGAAGAAAGCAAAACAAAAACCTAAGACCGATTTTAAATAAGTTTGTAAATTAACTCTACAACCCAAAGTAGGAGATTTTGAACTTTGAAAAGCATCATGTTGGAATGTAGGACATTGGGGATGTAAAACTCACAAAATGATCTTTTTAAAGTGTTTGTGTTGTTTTTGTTTGTCTTGTTTCTTATGAATATTTTCCCTTTAAGGATAAAGGAAGAGGTTATACATGTCCTCCTGATTAATTCATTCTTTCATGTGTGTATGTGTATGTGTATATACACATAATGGTTTGGAGAC
This sequence comes from Sciurus carolinensis, assembly GCF_902686445.1. Lineage (NCBI taxonomy): Eukaryota > Metazoa > Chordata > Mammalia > Rodentia > Sciuridae > Sciurus > Sciurus carolinensis. Next base: position 25,410,494 of record NC_062223.1, on the reverse strand, counting down.
AAAATGTCACTAACGATAGGCACGTCCTTAATGCCTGGCACACTGGTGCACACCTTTATTCCCAGCTACTGGGGAGGCTGAGACAGGAAGATTGCAAGTGTGAGGCCAGCTTGGCAACTTAGGGAGACCCTCTGTCAAGATTTTATTAAAAAAAAAAAAGATTTGGGATGTAATTCAGATGTAGACTGCTCCTGCCTTCAATCCCTGGTATCATCAAAACAAGCATCAAAAAATAAATCATCTAAGAACTAATGTACTCACCTCAAATCTTCAGACAGAAATGACCAAATTTTGAATGAAAAATTTTGTCAAAATGACATTAATAAGCAGATAACCTGTTGGTGTGGTTGACACCAGAAGTGCTGAAAGCAAGGGAGGCAGCATTGTGTGGAGGATGGAGGAGGGAGGGAGGCAGTGCCAGGGGTCTCCTGTGATTCCTGCTACAGAGGGAGACCACAGCCAGGGCCTCTGCTGCTCCTTCAGACCTCTCTCTCAAACTATCCAACCTCTCTGATTCAGTCTATATCTGGAAAATATCTACACTCACTTTATTTCTATTCAAAATTTCTCATTATTTGTGGGAAAACTGACATTTATTCACATATTTTATCCCCCATAACCTCCTTGTGCTCCTTACTTCATGAAACTGAATACCATGATTCCTGCTCACTGGCCAAGAGCTAATAAAATTTAGTGCCATTGCACATGCATTGTTTATCTGGCTGCCCCAAATATCATCACATCAATATACTGTTATTCCTCTTTGGAAATGTCATAGACAGTGCAGGAACACTGGATGAGCAAGGGTAGATGGGACAACACACAGAAGAAATCTGTACAAGAGCAAATACTGAGGAAAAGGGTAGGCTTTTTAATCCAAAATATTTTCAGGTACTTCCTCACATGCTTTATCTATCTATCTATCTATCTATCTATCTATCTATCTATCTATCTATCATCTATCTATCATCTATCATCTTTCACCTTCATTATAGTGTTTAGTCTATAAAGCATCATCATGTTTACTCTGAGCAATAATGATTCAACTTATAAGTCTCAGAAATGTGTCAACTACAAGTTGTGTTCTTGTAATAACATTTAGGAAGCAAGCAAAGAATAGTAATTCTTGACTGATAAACAATGTGCATTCAAGATTGTCACTCAGAGATGGACAAGCTGGCATTATTCAGTAGCTTGTCAAAGTCATTATGTCCTATTTCTCTCAGTTCTGACTAGGCAAGAAGTCTCATTTTCTAGTACCCACTCACCTATTGAGGACATATTCTGCTCAGAAACCTGATTCAAGCACCTTAACAGACTTTTTTTTTTCATTCTTCCACTTTTAGAAATCATGGTACATTTTAATTAAGTCTTCCCTTTTTCCCCACATAATGATGGTTTTCACATGCCTGGTATTTATAAATTATAAGTTGAGCTCAAAGGATCATTTTTCTCCTTAAATTTGTTTTTAATTCATCTATTTTCTATATTAACATTAATCTAAAAGAAGTCACTTAGATGGTTCTTTAAAAACAAAATTCTTCTCTTCCTAGAGTATGTGTCAACAGTATAGTCAGGAGACCTATAGAATTAAATTTCAAATTTACACTGGATATTCTGTAATGATGACTCTTTGTTCACAAAGCTGGAAATAATCTCTCACTCACCTGTTAGAAGATTCTCTGAATTAATGTCAGGTGTGCTCATCCTGTTTTGATAGTGGCCTTTTCATAGGAAACTGGGGGGGGGGAGTCCTCTCTATATTCCAGGGGGGATATTTTAAGATGGAATGATGTAAGGCATTAGTATCTAAGAGAGTATAACCCGCAAAGCTTTGCCTACTTTGCTACCCACTCAGCATCTTAATTACAGTGCCCTAGAGTTTTGGTTTTATACTTTGACTATAAGAATAGCAAACAAATCTTCCTCACAATAAACACTCAAGTAAAAACAAGGGTTTTATTCTGTTAAGTACTCAAGGCTGAACAAAGTTCCAGAGAAAAGAGAAAAATCAGCCATTCATAGGGAAGAAGGGAGTAGAGAAGGGAGATGAGAAAAAAAAAAAAAGTGATATTAGTAAAAATGGAAGTGAGTAATCAGGACTCGACTCTGTTCTTACTCAGTGTCCTATATTGCCTCATCTTGCAGCAGAAGACATGATTTCTAGGTCTTGTAATTTATTTGCAAGCACAATCTAGGGAAGTCAGTGTTGAATTCTGAAATCACAGGTTCCAAGCAGTGGCCTCTACACATCCCCTATTACAGACAACGGATTTATAGCAAATATTCTGAGGATTAATAATTACATTGAACATGGATTGCAAAATAATTTTCTGCAAATTAATTTCCACTTGTTTTGCTAGGTCATGTGAGTAAAAAAATACCTCATGACAAAACCATTTGTGTTGAAATAATTTTATTTCACCAAATATTTATTGACTGCTTTTGTGTATATGTTGTTTGTCACTTTGCAAGTTTCAATTTGCATACATATCCCAAGATGTATATATCCACAGTTGTTCAGGATAGAAAAGTGAAGCTCATAGAACTTAAGCAGCTTGCTCAGCTTGCATGCTTAGTAAATTCAGTAGCAAAATCTGTACTAATGATTGCCTCATTCCATGGGTTTTACAATTTTCCAATTTTTCTATACCAGATAAAATCAAAAAGCAAGCAATACAAGAAAGACCTAGAATAAATTTCTGTTGACTGAGTGATGTAGCCTCAGGTTGTGAAGCTTAAAATCCATAGTAAGTTAATGAGTTCATGTTGAAATTCAGGTAGCCACGGGGTATGCAAATTAAAAGGTTCAGTTGACAAGACAGATGAAGACAGGTGAAGGTGTTTTTATAAGTATGAATTTCCAGAACTGGTTTGGGTAATAATTATTTTAAAATATTAATTTAAATTATGATATTGGGTGAATTCATCTAAGAAACAATTTGAGATATTGGAAAGTTAATCAACTTTAAAAAGTGGGATGACACCAATCACCAAAGAGCAATTTTGGAATGCTACCCACCCTTAAACATGACTGATTTAAAGAGAAACTATGAATTTTAATTGTCCCTGCATTTTAGGATATTAATTTTTTGAAACTCATCTTTGACAGGAGACATGGTTAAAAAATTCTGTATTGGAGTATAGGAATGCATGTGTGTGTGTGTGTGTGTGTGTATGTGTATGCGCGCACATTCACGTGCATGTGTGTTGGTGTTATGCAAGGAGAAGATTAAACAAACCTATGATGGACTTGTATTCCCATTGTCTATTAAATATAAGACTCTCATTATGCCTGATGTGTCAGTTGTAGGATACCACTGGGCTTTATTATGTCTCAGGAAACAAACAAACAAAAAAAAATGCACAAACAGAATAAAGAAGAAGCTACATGTTGGAAAGAAAAAAATGTGAGATTTTTTTATATGTCAAAAGCACCAGTAGTCAAATTAAAACTGAGAAAATAAGCCAGGCATGGTGGCATATACCTGCAGACTCTGGTCATCTGAAGGTTGAAATGAAATGACTAATTGGACAAGGAGTTCAAGGTCAGCTTGGGCAACACAGAATGACCCTGTCTTAAACAAACAAATGAACAAACAAACAAGCAAACCCAAGGTATGAAAGTGAAGTAAAATAATTGTTTAAAGTTCTGGGACACCATATCCATTCAAATCACAATTTTGGAGTGACCACTCACCCTTAAACATGATTAACCTTATTGGAAACTATGAATTTTAAATAACTCTGCATTTTAGGAACTGAATTGGTTAAATAATCACCTTTGACAGTAGACATGGTCAGAATTGACCATATTTTCCCATTTAATAATGCTGACATTGGCTTTGAAGTTGAAGCCCTCCTGACTCAGTTTCCCAAGTTGCAGGGATTACAGGCATACACCTCTGTGCCTGGCTAGTGAAGAACAATATTAAAAATGGGATGGAATCTGATTAACAGTTACTGAAGTTGGGGTGCACTATAATATACCAAAACTTAGGAATATTGACTTTTCATGATACAACCCAGGGCTTGCAAAACTAACACGTAGCTGTTAATTTGCTCTTCACATCTTGGGCATAAAAACTCCATTAACAATTCTAACTTGTACATAATCTATGCAAACACTTTTAAAATAGCACACTTATAATTCCAGTGGCTTGGGAGTCCCAGGCAGGAGGATCATAAGTTCAAAGCCAGCTTCAGGCCAATTAGTCAATTTAGTGAGACCCTGTCTCAAAAGAAAAAAATAAATAAATAAAGAGGGCTGGGGATGTAACTCAGTGGTAAAGCACCCCTGAGTTCAATTGTAGAGCAGTTGTGTGCTCTCCCTCATCTCACTGAAGAGACAAGCATTATGAGGGTCTTCTGGATGCCTGTGGTCATTTCACTTGTTTCAATGACATTAGCAAATTCTAATAATACAGATCATATCATTTTTATCTCCACACCAGGTTATACATTTTTGCCCTTCAGTCTCTGAAAGTATCCTGTACCTTCAGTATAGTTAAAAAAAAAACTTTCAGTTTATTTTGTAACATCTATTATTTTACTTTCCTATTTCTTGAGTTACACAGTTTTGTGATTATAGCTTCAATGCACTAATTACTTAAGGAGCTGAATAGCTCAAGATTTTTCACTATTGTATTTACAAATCTCATAAATAGTGTGTCATTGATCTAAATAGCCAAAGGAAACAATAAAGAAAAACAAATTTAAAATTGTAGAATATAACGAGTAAAATTTGATTTAAAAGAACATGACTTTTAAAACATAAATGAGTGATGAAATGAAATGTGAAGTCCTGATACATTGAATCCATTCCTTGGCCCTAAAATCTTCATGAGGAACATTTGATGGAAATCTGCTATAGAGAAAATTAAATATCAAGAAGTGTACATTATAGGTGGATTCTCACAAGTTTGAACAGTTGAGATTTGATAAATGTCTTCCTTCTTACCAAACCCGTATTCAGACAGTGTTGTGAGATGTAGCTCACAGGCAGCAACACCAGAAGTGAGCTCTCAGGAGAACTATGAGTCAGAATAGAGATTTCAGGGAAGCTCCTGTCTAAGGGTCAGGAGCATAACTCATCAGTAAGGAAATCGAGTGTTATATTACGGTTCAAAGGGGAGTCTGGTTAGTGGAAAATAAAAAGACTCTAAAAAGTCTCTTGGAAAAATATTATCTGAATACTCTATCTCTGACATAATAAAAACATGATTTAAGAATTAATATGTTCTATTAACTAAAAAACAAATTAGAATCCCAAACATGTGCAATGATATTAAAATACATTCACAATATTGAGACATGATTGTAGTCAATATCTGTACTTTTTCATCAAATCACAACTAAATAAGTATTAGACTTGGCCCTCAATTCATCCCTTGCTTTAGGATGCAGTTTTAACATGCCACATCTTTCTCATGGCATTTTTCACCTCTGTGTTCCTCAATGTGTAGATGAGCCGGTTGAGAAAAGGCACTCCAATGGTATAAAATACTGCCACCATCTTGTTCATGGGGAATGTGGTTGGGGGACATGTATATAGGAATATACAGGGACCAGAGAACAGGACCACTACAATAATGTGAGACGTGCAAGTGGACAGGGTTTTTTTTCCTCCCTTCTGCACTGTGGTTTCTCAGTGAATGCAGGATGACAATGTATGAGATCATCAAAATCATGAAGTTGCTTGAGCAAATTGCCCCACTGTTAGACACCAACAGCAGATTGATCACATACATAGTCATGAAGGTGAATTTTAACAAGGGCTGCAGATCAAAGCAGTAATGGTCAATCAAATTGCCACAGAAGGGCAATCTCAAGGCCAGGATAATCCAAGCAGTGGAATGCATAAAAGACCCTATCCAGGCAAGAATAATCAAGATGAGGCAGACCTGCCTCCTCATGATCTTTGGGTAATGCAAAGGCTTACAAGTGGTCACTAACAATCGGTGGCCACAAGGATGAGGACAAAGATCTCCATGCAGCCAAATAAGTAAAGTGCAAAGACCTGTGTCATGCATTCATTGTAGGATAGAACTTCCTTTGCAGAGAGAGCATCTACAATCAATCTAGGGACTGTGGAAGGGGGAAAGCAGAAATCAGCCAAGGACACATAAAACAGGGAGAAGTACATGGGGTTACCAAGAGCCCAGCTGCACTTGATGGTCACAATAACAAGCATTTTCCCACTACAGTTCCCACAAAGAAAATTAAGATTAAAAACACCATTTTCTGCCTCAGAAGGTCCTGTGTCAATCCTAGCAATATGAACTCAGTCACAGTGTTCTTTGCTGCATCATCTCATTTGATGTGGGGGCACCACAGATTAGAAACCCTCATTCTACAAAGGGGGAAAGAAGAAAATGTAAAATGAATACTAAATATGTACTTCAAATATAAATTCTCAGTCATGAACCAGAAACGTTCCAAGAGATTATCATTTACATTATTTTGGTGGGAAGAGTACTGGGGACTGAACTCAGGGGCACTCAACCACTGAGTCACAGTCCCAACCCTATTTTGTATTTTATTTAGAGACAGCATTTCACTGTGTTGCTTAGTGCCTGGCTGTTGCTGAGGCTGGCTTTGAATTCACAAATCTTCTGTCTCAGCCTCCAGAGTCACTGGGATTACAGGTATGGGCCACTGCTCCCAGCTTCATTTACATTTCACATTTTATTCTGAATAAAATTGAATTTCCAGAATTTATTTAATGCATTTACATTTGCATATGAAAATAATGAAATATAAAACTAATAAAAGCAAGGACTTCTTCAAGCATAGTAAACATGACTATTGGATTTAGTATCTGAAGAGAACTATACAAGCTTAATGTGTTTCATTAGTTTTCACTAAGGACCTATCGATATTAGGATGGTGCATTGCAAACCTAGAGAAGACTTACACATTTTACTTCAATAGCCTTTAACATTATTTGAAACTAGAGCTACCATTAAAATATATAGTATTTTGAGCACTCCAGTGATGATTGTTTAAATATTTGAGATTGCCTTCCTTAACCCATTTCTTCCTTTGTCCTATAATAGGACACCTATAAAAAAGTTGAATTGGGCAACTTTGCAGGTGTCCTACAAAATACAGATTTTTATAGATGTCCTACAAGTAATATGATTGGGCATAACAGGTTAATAGAATCTAAGCACAGAACGGGTGTGAAGAAGAGAAGGAAAGAAAGAATGAACATTAAAAATTAGCAGGGTATGACAATTCAATCAGTCTTGTCCAGCAACACTGAGCATTTTAACCTCTTGATTAATTTTTTTTCCTTAACAGTTACTTCTTGTATTTTCTAGTTCTTTTAAATTCTAACTTTAGCTTCTATTTTAAAATACTTTTTTCTTTTAAAATTATACTTGATATTCAACACTAATTTCCCCCATTTGTAATTTTTTTCTGACATCTTCAGGAAGTTTTCATAAGATATAAGCAGACACTGAGACCAATAAGGAGAAAAATAGGGAGAACAGATGACATAAATTAATATATTCCTCTAAATTTCAAGTTTATGAGTGGCACTAGCGGTTTAGAAAATAATTTCTGGATACTTCATTCATAAGTTAAACTTTCAGTGGAATTTTTAGTAAGTATAATCCTGAGTATTCTATATCCTGACTTCAAATAAGAGAAGATAGATATGAAAAGCAAATTAATATTTATTTTTATTCATTCAATACTGAACACACTGATTTTTTACTTTATACAATATATTTCAAAAAACAGCACAGTCAAAAGCAATAGATACATGCCAAAATGGTAAATATATATGTATACACCTACATATAAACATGTTTATATATATCACATTTGACATGTAAATACATAATATCTTCAAGTACAAATTGAACACAGTTCAGTCTTAAAAACCCCAGCACAATTTAACAGAGGGCAAAGAATATATTCCCAAAGAGATTTTTATTTTTATTAAAAAGATGAAACATTTGGACTGATGCTCAATTTCATTCAGTTTAATACATTCAGATTAAAATTTCAGTTGGATATCTTTTGCACATATATCAGATCAATAAAGCAAAACTTTGATAATTGTCTTTTAAATAAGGTATGGAGAAATGTGTAAGAAACGGTCAATTACACCTATTTTGGTGGGAGTTCAAGTGCTTGCAAGCTCTTAGAAAATGATCTCAAAGCCTGCAATCTCACAACTGCATACAGACCATGATCCAATGATTCCTTTCCCATAGACACAGCCACTTGGGCACAAAGAATCATTTTAGAGTTGGTAAACAAAACCAAGAAAGTAGCAGTGAACAAAATCAGTACTGCAACCCTTTCAATGATTGTTAAACAGAGGAAATAACTTCAAGAAACATCAAAATATCAATGAAGACATCAAGGATAATACTTTTATGCAAACACTATCAAGCACACATACACAATTTTTTCTGAAATACATTGTAAATTGTAATTCAAGATGTCAACATAGTATTCTCATAGAACAGTACAATTTTCAGTAAAAGGAAAATATGCTTGCATACATACACATCCTTGTATAAATGAATATTGTTTAAAAGACTACAAAATTATATGTAGGGGGGACACTTCTTTCTCTGCATTCCATTATGTGAGGAGGATCTATTTTTAAACTACTCACTTTGGTAGTATTTGAAAATACACTATAATCATGCCACTATAATAATATTTGAAAAACCTTACCTGATTCCTCACAACTGTGTTCTGTTATGTACAGGAGGAATGTGTTAATTGTAGACAGCACTGAGATCCAGAAGCTTGAATACAAGGTGAGTCTGTATAGAGGTTATGACACTCAGGGCTCTTTAGGTGCTTCATAAACCACCACACAGCCATTAACTGTAGGTTCACTTACTTCCTTGGATATTTTTGAAATATATTATTTATGGGATCTCTTTAGGAAACAGAGATGAAGAAAATATTTTTGACTTCTATGCATTAAGTAATTTAAAATATGTTCATCTATGTCCGTATATCTATTTTCCTTCCATGTTTGTATGAACAGATAGATTTAGATAGTAAGCATCCTAACATATTCGTATATCCCTGTGTGTGTGTATCTGTGTATGTGAAAGTGGGTGTGTGTGTAAGTGTGTATGTGTAAGTGTGCATAAGTATGGTATACTTTGGAGTAAATTAGTATGATAGAATTAAAAGATTTTTATAGATACAAACATACTGTTCCACACCATTCTATACATAGTTACTATTGAAGTAAAGGTATTCCTATATTGCACAATACCCATGGAAACATTTAAAACATCAAAAATATTATTTCTATTTATATCATATAACCCAATCTATCAAAAACCATACCTAGTAGTGCCTAGGAAATACTGTGCCTATTTTTCTTTTCTTTTTTTTTTCTAATTTTACTTTATTGTTATTTCCTAGTTATACATGACAAGAATCCATTTTGATAAAATTATACAAGCATAGGCTATATATTATTAACTAGGACAACATTTGGTGGGTGGGCACAATGAGGGAGTTTACTTAGGTAATTTCATATGTATACAGAGAAAAAAATGTTAGATTTATTCTACTGTTTTCAGAATATCATGCTAAGTGAAATAAACCAATCCCAAAATACCAAAAGTCAATTGGTTTTTTGTTCTGATATGTGGAATGTAAACCACAATAAAGGGGAGTAGGGGAGAAGACAAGGTCAGTAGATTAGACAAAAGACAAAGAATGTGAGGGAGGGTTAGGAATAGAAAAGACAGTAGAATGAATCTAGCATAATTTATTTAAGCCATGTTCTCACTTTGGATTATAAAGTACTCCTAGAAAAGACCCTAAAGGTCCTATCCTTCAACAGGGCCTGCTTTGTTAGATACTGGCTGTTACATTAATCTGATTCATTTTCTACAAGTTTAAATACAAATAATACCAATTTTACCAATTTCAGCAAGATTATGCAAGGTTAGTATGTTCACTTGTCCACTTACCTGAGTAATTTAGAGGCTACTTACTCAAATGAGAATTTGAAAAGTGCTTCTAAATCAATGCCTGATTATTCTGGAATCAGGATGTCTTCTGTCTCACCAACAAGTTGATGTTCTCACCACTTGCTAGAAGGCAAACTAAATTGCTCAAGATTCATTCAGTAGTTTCTGAAATCTGCCCGCACCCAGGATTTTCACTGTGATCTCCTTCAAACAAGACAGTATGGAATGGGGAATGCTACAGAGGGGAAGGAGATCATGGTGCCTCACCAAGTGGGACAAGGTTCCCAGCAGGTGCGGGTCACACTGATAGTACACCCACTGACGTGACATGAAGAAAATGAAACTTTACTTCGTTGATATTCCTCTTCACAAAAGCTCATAATTCCAGGCCTAAGGAATAGCAGGCAAGTAATTATTGAGGACTTTAGATCAAAATGTTTGACTTGCATTCCCAAAAGGTGTCAAAGTCATTGCAAACAAAAGAAGTATGAGAAAGTGTCCCTGTCGAGGTGTGCTAAAGAAAACATAATAACTAAATCAATGTGTCATTCTGGATAGGATTCTGAATAGTAAAAGGAGAGGTTGGAAAAATAAGGTTATCTCAATAAAGTGTGAATGTCTGTTAATGTTCATCTATTAAAATTGATTCATCTGTTTTGAAAAAATGCTATCAATAAATTAGCAAAACCTAAACTGATTCTTCTCAAAAGAAGAAATACAAATAGAAAACAAATACATGAAAAAATTGTTCACCATCTTTAGCAATCAGGGAAATCCAAATCAAAACTACTTTGAGCTTTCATCTCACTCCAGTCAGAATGGTAGTCCTCAAGAATACAAATGCAAGGGTGTGGTGGGAAAGGTACATTCATATATTGATTTGACTGCAAATTAGTAAAACCACTTTGAAATGCAGAATCATAACTCCTTTAAAGGTGGAATCACCATCAATTCAGCTTTCCCACTCCTTGTTGTTTATCTAAAAGAACTAAAATCAGCATCCTGTAGTGACACAGGCACACAAATGTTTATAGATGTGCAATCCACAATGGTCAAGTTATGGAACCAGCCCAGGTGTCCATCAGAAGATGAATGGGTAAAGAAAATGTGGTACATATTCACAGTGAAGTTTTACTAAGTTACAAAGAATGAAATTCTATTATTGGGTGGCAAATGGATGGAAATGCAGAACATCATGATAAGTCAAATAGACCATAACCAGAGTCAAGAGTTGAATCTTTTCTCTCCAATGTGAAAGCTAAGGCACAATAAGAGGAAAGGTGGGGAAAGGATACCATGAAAATAGAAGGGAGATCAGAATAGAGGAAGGAGATATTGAAGCTTAGACAATTGCCACTCCCTCACCCAGATAAGGCAATTGCTGTTCTGCTAAGGTTTTTGACATCATAGATTAGTTTTGCTGCCGGGGTCCAGCCCTAGTAGGATTCCATGGGTTCCACACAGGTAAACGGGGCGCATGAAGACAGCATCGGCGATGGATGGAGAATGAAAGACACAGACTCTAGTTCTGGTGCAATCAATCCCACTTTATTCTGGGGAAGGCTGGGTTTATATACATTTTTCTTCAGGCTATAATGGCAGTCTTGTGGTTAATGAAATTAAAGAAGTTTTCCAAAGCATAGGCAGGAATTGTTCTTAACAAGGAACCAAAAGATTATGAGAAAACAGTAACCTTACAGATTATCCTTACCTAATCACAATTGTTTTAAGAATATCTAACTACATCAATGAGCTAATACAATGTTTATTTCCTTAATATCTAAACTCTATGTGACCTAAGACTATTCTTATTATTCTCATGGTTAAAGTGATAGACAAGTAATCTCATGTGACCACCTCTATTAGGTTCATCTGGTTAATATCTAAATTGCTGAGTTAAGGGCTATACGAGGGCAGCAGTCACAGTGGTATTGTGTACCAGCATTTATTATAGGGGTGACCTATTCTTTGTAGGAAGAAAGGAATGTTGTGAAACCTTATTCTTTTACCTCACCACCACACATAAACAAAACCATCATTAGAATTTAACCAGCCTGTTGGAGACAAAGGCAGATCTATAACTATTTTCTCCAGAGGCTTTCAGGGACTCATTGCACGGTTGCAAAATTATTTTTAATTTTGCTAGTGGTAAAGACCCATTGTCTTTCAGATTGTAGGTAATATTTTCTGGAATTTTTGTTGTATTCCCCTCATCTCCTTAAGCAATCCGTTCAGACTGAAATGAGTAATATATTATCAGGAAAACACAGCAGAAGAAACACCATACTCTGGAACAAAACATCCGGCAATTCCCTTTAGGATAAGCCTTTGCAAACATCCTCCAAAGGATCTTTGTCAAACACTGGATGGAATTCCGGATGCCCCCGAATTTTGCCTCTTACAGAAACTTATATAAATAAAACCATAAATAGTGCACTCTTTTATGGAAAGTTGTTTTTAAATCAGCAAAATATTTTTTGCTATTCATTATAGGTATTGTGTATATCACTGGTTCTCTCCGTTTTCTTTCTGAGGTGCATTTCATTGTATGTATACCGGAGTCTGCTCATTTTTTTCTATTGATAGACATTTGAGTCTCTTCATGTTCTTGCTCATTATTCACAAAGCTGCCTAAATTGTAAAGTGCAATTCTATAGTAATAAAATACTGTAGTTCTTGGACAAAGAGCTAGGGATGTGATTGTATCCCATATGTTTTAAATGCATATTTACTTACTTGATGAGCAGTCAGACTTTAATGGAATCCAGGTCCAGTGGTGCACACCTGTAATCCCAGAAACTCAAAGGAGGCTGAGGCAGGAGCATGGCAAGTTTACTGCCAGTCATAGCAACTTGGTGAGGCCCTAAGCAACTCAGCATGACCCTGTCTCTAAATAAAATGTAAATAAGGGCTGGAGGCAAGTCTCAATGGTTGGGAGTGCCCAGGTTTGTTCCTCAGTACAAAAAAAAAAAAAGAACAGAAAAAGAACTGACCTCACTTGTCATTATTCTCTTTCTTTTTCACAAAGGAAGGGCTCCTTGATTTTCTTCCCACAGAATAAATGTATCCCATTTGCACTTGCTGTTTCATCTGCTTAAAACTCAACATCTGCTTAGAACTCAACCCCTGAATATATAAGCAGTTTGTTATTGTTGGGAAAGGTTTCCTATCCTTAGAACTATAGATATTTGGCGTTAGATCAGAAGTTTGTATCTCTAAGGAGCTGTCTCATGCATATGAGACTGTTCAGCCTTCAACCAAGTCATCTTACATGTATGGCACACATTGAGATGGACCAGAAGAAACACAGACACAATTCACACTTCATGTGACTTCTCCACTAGGAGCTAATCTCCTTCCAGGAAATTCTATTCTCACTCCAGTGAGAGTGACACACAATTTCAGTAGCACTTTTCTGGAAGGGAGAAGCAGCGATCTACCTGTTTAATACACCATCATTTACAGAGTTTAATATGAAGTATACTGATTATCTAATTTACACTAAACTACACTGTTTGGTGTGACTATGAATTCATAATATAAATCACTATGAATCCTGAGTGATGGAATTAATGTAGCATTCATTCATGACATTTGAGATGAAGACAGGAAGGAGGAGAAAAAGGAGGAGAAGGAGGGTTGAGGAGAAAGAGGAGGAAAAGTAGAAATGGGAGGAAGAGGAAGAAGGAGGAGGAGCAGTAGGAGAAAGGAGAAGGAGAAGGAAGAGGAAGAGAAGAAGGAAACAAAGAGGAGGAGGAGGAGGAGAAGGAACAGGAAGAAAAATAATTCTCCCTCCATGTTAATTCAGGACATGTGCTTCCTTTGGGTAATTTACAACCATTTGGAGTTATATGTTTACTTCTGTTTTGAATTAAAAATCAAGGAATTCACTTAGTAGTGAATGTACTCCCCCTTCCTTTTGATTGGCAATATCCATGTACAGAATATGCTTCATAACTATGTCATCCACTTTATTCAGTTGAGGATTATTGAACAAATTGTCCATGCTACTCAGTGACCATTAGACAGAAACTACTTGCATACAGGTAGTGCGTCATTGCAGCCCTTGGTCTTCACCCCTCAACTTTCTACTTCACATATATGCCCACAAGATCACACACCTCTTTTCTGTCTCCATTATTTTAAAACTTGTTTTTCTAATTTCCTATCTTCCAACAGTGCTGTGAAAGAGTAAATGTGAACCTCAATTGAACAATATAAAGAAGGGAGGCAGAAAAAAATGTTAGTGAACAACAACAAAAAAAAGTTGGTTCAGCATTGTAAATAACTTTATAAAATCCTTTTTTGATGCAAGTGAGTAAACAAATATTTAAATGAATACTATTTTTATAAAAAATGTTGGCAAGGATATGGAGAATATGGCTGACATAGATAAAAGGGAATCCTTTCACACTGGTAAGAATGTAAATTAATATGGACTTTTTGCAAATAGTTTGGGATTTCTCAAAAATTTAAAACATAAATCTTTGTTAAATTTATTTTAAGTAATATATTTCAATGCAATTTGAATTAGATTGCATAGCAACCTGTACTTCATAATTATGCACAATTTGAATTGTTAATTTAAAATAAAATTAAAGAACAAATAAAAATAGGTCTATTATATGATGTTGAAAGACGGTACTGGGTATATATTCAAAGACAATATAAATTGTACTTCTAAGAGATATCTGAACTCCATGTTTATTGCGACCCTATTCACAATACTGAGAGGAGGAATCAACCTAAGTGTATATCAGTGGATGAATGAATAAATAAAATAATGTGTACACACAATGGAGTATGAGCCAAGCCATTTGCACCAACATGGATGAATCTGCAGCACATTAAGTGTAACAAGGGAGAGAGAAGGAGAAATATTGCATGTTCTCACCTATATGTGGAAATAAACAAAAAAAGATTCAGCAAATTTTATTTCATATTTTTATAATTATAACAAAATTAAATTCTATCATCATGTATAAAAAACAATAAAATTTTAAAAAAATAATAAAAAGTAAAGTAATGCAACAACAAAAGTTGTGACTAGAATTGTAGTTATCAGCAGTTGGTGAGGATGTGTGTGTCATGGGGTGTAGAGTGGGAATCATTGGTCAAAAGAGAAACAAGAGATATATATGAGGCACAAGTTAAAGGAATGGTGCCTGTAGTTACTAAGTGTGGGTTTTATTCTTGAAAAGAAAGTAGAAAGACAAATATTGCAAGTTCTCATCTACATGTGGAAATCAAGAGTTGAACTCAGAAGCAGTGCTGTAGCGTGGGAGTTACCAGGTGGAGAGGGGAAGGGGGACAGATTTGGGCCTGTTTGTTAAAGGAGGATTAAGTTTCCTTTATATAGGAAGCATATGTTATGGACATCCATTGTGTAACAATGAGTAGTTTGTAACAATGTGTAATATTCTTGAAAATTACCTACAGTAGAATTTGTTTTCATAAAACAATTAAAAGTATCAGTTAATTATAACACATATTTTAATTAGATCAAATTAGTTATTCTAAATGTCCACATATTTCAGACCCTATTTTACATAATAAGTATATAAAACTTTTATCACCTAAACAAACCTATGTGCAAAATGTATAGGGTATATACCAGGCTGCCCAAAGATTCCCTTCTTTTTTACTTAAGAAATACTGCCAGGTGTGGTGGACATACCTGTAACCCCAGTACCTTAAGAGACTGAGGCAGGAGGGTTACAAGTTCAAAGTCAGCCTCTGCAACTTAGGGAGGCCCTCAGTGACTTAGTGAGACCCTGAATCAGAATAAAATATAAAAAGGGTGGGGGTATGGCTCAGTGGTTAAACACTCCTGGGTTCAATTTCTGGTACCAGAAGAAAAAATAAATACCAAGGAATTTAGTATTTTCTTAGGTTTATATTGTCACATTAACACCACACTTCACCATTATTATATGCTACATTTCCATTGTAATATTAAATTATGTTCACTGAATAAAATAAAAATATGATTAGTAAATACATACAGTGTTTATACCTGAAAATACCAACTTTCATTAATATATTGGAAAACTCTATTTTATGAAAAAAATAGCCACACTAAATTGTTTATTACATTCCTTATGTGCACCATAGTTTTTAACTTTCATGACAAATCAATAAAATAGGGTTGATTTTAGTATACAGTTTACAAACAAAGCTTTAGCCCAGGATTTGAATTCATGCAGTCTAACTTCAGAGCTTGCAATTTTACATCATGTTCACCCATGGATCTTGAAGCTAGAATAAACACAGTCCCTGATCACCACATTGTCCACCTAGAGGTTCCTGCTTTTAGACAATTAGCAGCTATGTTTGAATTAATGGACACAGTAGGACAGAAGCATTGATCACATTGGCTTAGGAAACTTAGAGAACTGGTTAATAAACCTCTGGCACTGGTAGAACAAGCTCAAAAACTTGTGCTTTCTCTGAACTTTAGAGTATAGATGTCTAACTTCTCCATGTAAATATCAATTTTTTATGTTACTTGTGTGAAACATAATTATAAAAACAACAATGCTTGTTCTTCAAGTGAAAGGATAATTAGAATTCAGTTTCTGATTTAGGTGAAAGGCCTGATCACTTTGAAACTGTCCATTGAATGCATATGGTGTCCCAGAAATTTAAAATATGTTATTTTCCCAGTTTTACTTTTTCTTTTAAAATGGACAAAAAAAATCATTCATATTTATGTAATATGGAACCACATAAACCTTTTAACCTTTTTTTCCTCCTACAGAGTTACTTCTTATTTTATAATCCTACTTTTAATTTTAATTCTACATTTTATCCACATTTTAGTTTTTTCATTTCTTCTAATCCTTTGACCTTGATTTGTTCCTACAAAATGAAAATCACTATGAACCCTCTATGTAATGAGTATTGCATAAAGTTGTTCTTTTTTTTTTTTGTTATCGGTATAATAAAGGAGTACATTAGAGAAGTTTATGTCCAAATCAGTTCATTTCCTGGGTCTATAAAGTATGTGAATGTCTTTGTGAATGAGTTTCCTTGAAAGTAACTTTTGACAGAAGGATATGATTAATACTGGTAAAGATTTCCAATTAAGTTATGAGGCACCATATTAAAAAAGAAAGTGGAATTTAGTCACAGATGCTAAAGAAAGGGTGCAATTTCCTACAGGGAAATCAATGTATATTTATAAAGTTCATGATATAACTAAGACCTGTGCCTCTGAGGTACACCTCTTCATCTGTTCTTTTCCCCAATATGTGCATAAAAATTTCAATGGCAATTGTAATTCATAAAGCTATTCAACCCCTTTAGTACAGAGAGGAAAAAAGAGAGAGAGAGAGAGAGAGAGAGAGAGAGAGAGAGAGAGAGAGAGAGAGAGAGAGAAATAAAAAGGAAAATAATATGAGAAAGTGACTTCTTTCAGCAATAGTGGAGTCCCCCTGGCCCCACTATCTTGACACAAGTGCTCTATTCTCTCAGTGCCCATGGTAATTTCATTTAGTTTTTCAATATAGTCAACTTTAAACAAAAGAGATCGTATCTTTTTTTAAAAAAATCAGTTTCTATCTTTCTTCTTCTCAATTTGAGAAAATATGCTGGATCTCAGTTATATTTGTAGTTTTTGTGTTGTTTTGATTTTTTTTTTTTTTTAGGTATAGGGAATTGAAAGCAGGGGCACTTGACCACTGAAATCCATCTGCAACCCTAATTTCTATTTATTGACAGGGTCTCTCTGAGTTTCTTAGCACCTCACATTTGCTGAAACTGACTTTGAACTCACGATCCTCCTGCCTCAGCCACTGGTATTACAGGCATGCACCATCAGTCCTGGCTATATTTATAGTTTTTATTTAGTTTCAACAATATCCATTGTTTTATCTTTTTTTTTTTTTTTTTTGTGCTGGAAATTGAACTCAGGGCTTTGTGCATGCAAGCACTCTACCAGCTGAGCTTATTCTCAGTCCCATTGTTTTACTTTTATTTATCCTAGATTTAGAGTTCTGGTGCTCAAACTCCTGTACAGTACTCATGTAATGATACTCATCTCAAGACATTGTCGTACTACATTTTAAAGATGACAAAAACAGTATTTTGATTTGTTTAACAAGCAAAAGTAAAAGAAATATGCAGTTTAGAATACTTTTATGAAATACAACACTAATTTAAACAGATGAAAATTCTTTTTTTTTAGATGAAAATTATGACACAAAAACCAGTGACAAAATTAAATGTAAGTTCTTGATTCCATGAGTTATCTGCTTTGCCCTGTGTGTTCAAGATAGTCAACACATTACTAAAAATAGGTGACAGAAGGAAATAAAAATCACAATGAACTGCGTGTGCTTTCTGTAAATTTATAAATTTCAATAGCTCTGATGGTATAGCTGTCTCTCTTATCAGGAAATCACAGTAGAGACTGACTTGACATTTACAGCTTATGCTCAGAATTGTAGGAATGAATTTAGGAAATAAAGAGTTAGACTAATGATGTCAGGGACACTAATGGTCTGATGCCAGAGGCAAAGAAAATGCAAAGGAAATAAGGTACTAGTCAGGTTAGTGTGTGTATAAATAGGCAGGTCTTGGAAACACAGGGGTTGGGGGAAAAAGTGAAGGTGTAGAGAGAAAAGACATTTCTTCCTAACTACCTGCAAAAAGATGATGCTATAGAATGTATAATGACTGTCATCTAGAAAAATTCAGAACCTGCAACTCAAATAAAAGTACAGTTTACTGTAACAATTATCACAAATGATCATGTTTTATGTCTATACTTAGTCAATCAAATCATAAAAATAAATAAGAAACTGGACTCTCAATTCATCGCTTGCTTTCAGATGCAGTTTTAACATGCCACAGCTTTCTCATGGCATTTTTAACCTCTGCATTCCTCAGAGTGTAGATGAGTGGGTTGAGGAAGGGTGTTCCAATGGTATAAAACACCTACACCATCTTGTCCATGGGGAAGGTGGTTGAGGGGCATGTATATATGAATATACAGGGAGCAAAGAACAGGACCACTACAATAATGTGAGAGGTGCAAGTGGATAGGGCCTTTTTCCTCCCTTCTGCACTGTGATTTCTCAGCGAATGCAGGATGACAATGTATGAGATCATCAAAAGCATGAAGCTGCTTGAGCAAATTGCCCCACTGTTAGACACCACCACCAGGTTCATGACATAAATTTCCATGCAGGTGAGTTTCAACAAGGGCTGAAGATCACAGAAATAATGGTCAATCAAATTGGGTCCACAGAAGGGCAATCTCAAGGCCAGGATAATCTGAGCAGTGGAATGCATAAAAGACCCTATCCAGGCAAGAATAATCAAGATGAGGCAGACCTGCTTCCTCATGATCCTTGGGTAATGCAAAGGCTTACAAATGGCCACATAGGGATCAGCAGTCATGAGGATAAGGACAAAGATCTCCATACAGCCAAATAAGTGCAATGCAATGATCTGTGTCACACACTCACTGTAGGATATGAGTTTCTTTGCAGAGAGAGCATCCACAATCAGTCTAGGGGCTGTGTTTGTTGAAAAGCAGAAATCAGAAAAGGAGAGATAAAACAGGAAGAAGTACATGGGGCCCCCAAAAGACCGACTGCACTTGATGGTCACAATAATGAGCATATTCCCTGCTACAGTTCCCACATAAAAAATTAAGAATATTAAAAACACCATTTTCTGCCTCAGAGGATCCTGTGTCTATCCTAGCAATATGAACTCAGTCATGTTGTTCTTTTGGTGCATAATCTCACTTGATGTGAGGACATCACAGATTGGAAACTCTCATTCTGCATTGGAGGTAAGAAGAAAATGTAAAATAACTAAATTTGTAGTTCAAATATATATTCTCAGTCATGAATTTGTAACTTCCCAGTGGGTTATCATTAACAATCCTGTGAGATTTTCTGAATATAATTCAATTTCTAGAATTCATTTAATGCTTCACCAGATTGCATATGAAATGAATGAAACAGGGAAATAATGAAAAAGTAAGTGCTTCTTCAAGCAAAGTAAATATTGCTTTAGTGGATTTGGTATGAGCAGATAACCCTCCAAGCTGAGTGTGTTTCCTCAGTCTGTATCATGAAGTTGTGTCAGGATCGTGCATTGCAACAGAGAGAACACTTATGCTGGATTGGCTGCAATGGGCTTCAACCTTACTGGACCATGGTAGTAGCATTCAAGCAATATTACACAGTATTTTGGAGATCCCAGTCTGAATTTTTTAAACATTTGAGATTGCCATCCTTAACCCATTATCTCTTCACCCTACATATATAAGACACCTATAATAAATTTGAGCAAATTTATAGGTGGCCTATAAAATTTTTATATTTTCATAGATGTCCTATTTATAGAAAAAAGGTAACAATGTTTTTTTAATAGAATCTACACACACAAATAGAAACAGAGGGAGACAGAAATAATGAAATAAAATTACACTTGTGTAGAGCCAACTGTTCAGTGTGATCCGGTATAGGACATTTTTTTTTTATTGTAAACAAATGTGATACATGTTGTTTCTGTTTGTACATGGAGTAACAGCATACCATTTGCATAATCATACATCAACATAGGTTAATGATGTCTGATTCATTCTGTTATTGTTTCCTTCCCCCCACCCCTCCGACCCCACTTTTCCCTGTACGTAGTCTCTCCTTCCTCCATTTTCGCCCCCTTCCCACTGCCCATTATGTGTCATCATCCACTTATAAGTGAGATTGTTCGTCCTTTGGTTTTTTGAGATTGGCTTATCTCACTTAGCATGATACTCTCCAATTTCATCCATTTGCCTGAAAATGCCATAATTTTATTATTCTTCATAGCTGAGTAATATTCCATTGTGTATATATATAACAGAGTTTCTTTACCCATTCATCGATTGAAGTGCATCTAGGTTGGTTTCACAGTCTGGCTATTGTGAATTGAGCAGTTATGAACATTGATGTGGCTGTATCTCTGTAGTATGCTGATTTTAAGTCCTTTGGGTATAGGTCAAGGAGTGGGATAGCTGGGTTAAATGGTGGGTTCATTCCAAGTTTTCTAAGGAATCTCCACACTGCTTTCCAGAGTGGCTGCACTAATTTGCATCCCCACCAGCAATGTATGAATGTACCTTTTTCCCCACATCCTTGACAACATCTGTTGTTGCTTGTAATCTTGAAAATTGCCATTCTAATTGGGGTGAGATGGAACCTTAGTATAGTTTTGATTTGCATTTCTCTTATTACTAAAGATGGTGAACATTTTTTCATATGTTTGTTGATTGCTTGTAGATCTTCTGTGAAGCATCTGTTCATATTCTTAGCCCGTTTGTTGATTGGGTTATTTGTATTCTTGGTGTAGAGTTTTTTGAGTTCTTTATATATTCTGGAAATTAGTGCCCTATCTGAAGTATGAATGGCAAAGATTTTCTCCCACTCTGTAAGTTCTGTCTTCACGTTGCTGATAGTTTGCTTTGCTGAGAGAAATTTATTTAGTTTGAATTCATCCCAGTTATTGATTCTTGCTTTTATTTTTTGTGCTATGGCAGTCCTGTTAAGGAAGTCTGATCCTAAGCTGACAAGTTGAAGATTTGGACTTAATTTTTCTTCTATAAGATGCAGGGTCTCTGCTCTGATTTCAAGGTCCTTGATTCATTCTGAGTTGATTTTTGTGCAGGGTGAGAGATAGGGGTTTAATTTCATTCTGTTGCATATGGATTTCCAGTTTTCCCAGCACCATTTGTTGAAGAGGCTGCCTTTTCTCCATTGCATACTTTTGGCACCTTTGTCTTGTATGAGAAAATTGTATTTATTTGGGTTTGTGTCCATGTCCTCTATTCTGTACCCTTGATATACCTGTCTATTTTGGTACCAATACCATGCCGTTTTTGTTACTATTGCTTTGTAGTATAGTTGAAGTTCTGGTATTGTGATACCCCCTGTTTCATTCATCCTGCTAAGGATTGCTTTAGCTATTCTGGGTTTCTTATTCTTCCAGATGAATTTCATGATTGCTTGCTCTATTTCTGTGAGGTATGTTTGGGGTTTTAATTGGCATTGCATTGAATCTGTATAGCACTTTTGGTAGTATGACCATTTTGACAATATTAATTCTGCCTATCCAAGAACATGTGAGATCTTTCCATCTTCTATGGTCTTGTTCAATTTCTTTCTTCAATGTTTTGTAGTTTTAACTGTAGAGATCTTTTACCTCTTTGGTTAGATTGATTCCCAAGTATTTTATTTTTTTTGAGGCTATTGCAAATGGAGTTGTTTTCCTCATTTCCCTTTCAGCTGTTTTGTCACTTGCATATAAAAATGTTTTAGATTTATGCATGTTAATTTTATAGCCTGCTATTTTGCTGAATTCATTGATGAGGTCTAGAAGTTTTCTGGACGTGGTTTTTGGATCCTCTAAATATAGAATCATGTCATCAGCAAATAGTGACAGCTAAAGTTCCTCTTTTCCTATTCGTATCCCTTTAATTTCTTTAGTCTATCTAATTGCTCTGGCTAGAGTTTCGAGGACAATATTCAATAGAAGTGGTGAAAGAGGACATCCCTATCTTCTTCCTGTTTTTAAAGGGAATGCTTTCAGTTTTTCTCCATGAAGAATGATGTTGGCCATGGGCTTAGCATAAATAGCCTTTACAATGTTCAGGTATGTTCCTACTATCCCTATTTTTTCTAGTGTATTGAGCATGAAGGGTGTTGTATTTTGTCAAGTTTTTCTGTGTCAATTGAAATAACCATATGATTCTTATCCTTAAGTCTATTGACATGATGGTTTACATTTATTGATTTACAGATGTTAACCCATCCTTGCATTCCAGGGATGAACTCCACTTGATCGTGGTACACGATTTTCCTTATATGTTTTTGGATACGGTTTGCCGATATTTTGGTAAGGATCTTTGCATTTATATTCATCAAGGACATTAGTCTAAAATTTTCCTTCCTTGATGTGTCTTTTCCTGATTTGGGTATAAGTGTGATATTAGCTTCATAGAATGAGTTTGGTAGGGTACCCTCCTTTTCTTTTTCCTGGAACACTTTGAGAAGTATTGAAGTTCTTCTTTGAAGGTCTTGTAGAACTCGACTGAGATTCTGTATGGTCCTGGGCTTTTCTTGAATGGTAGATTTTTAATGGCTTTCTCTATTTCATTGGTTGATATTGATCTGTTTAAATTGTGTATGTCCTCCTCGTTCAGTTTGGGAGGAGGATATGTCTCTAGAAATTTGTCAATGTCTTCAGTAGTTTCTATTTTGTTGGTATACAGATTTTCAAAGTAGCTTCTCATTATGTTCTGTATGTCATTGGTGTCTTTGTGATATTTCCTTTTTCATCATGAATTTTAGTAATATGAGTTTTCTTTCTCCTTCTCTTTGTTAGTGTGGCTAAGGATTTGTCTATTTTGTTTCCTTTCTCAAAGAACCAACTTTTTGTTTTGTCAATTTTTTTTGAATTCTTTCTTTTGTTTCAATTTCATTGATTTCAGATCTGATTTTAATTATTTCCTCTCTTCTACTACTTTTGCTGTTATTCTGTTCTTTTTCTAGGGCTTTGAGCTGTAATGTTAGGTCATTTAGTTGTTGACTTTTTATTCTTTTCTGGAATGCACTCCATGCAATGAATTTTACTCTTAGTACCACTTTCATAGTGTCCCAGAGATTTTGATATGTTGTATCATCATTCTCACTGACTCCTACAAATTTTTTTATCTCCTCCCTGATGACTTTTGTTATCCATGCTTCATTCAACAGCATATTATTTATTCACCAGGTGTTGGAGTAATTTCTGTTTTTTATTTTGTCATTGATTTCTCTTCTCAGTCCATTATGATGTGATAGAACACAAGGCAGTATCTCTATTTTCTTTGCATTTCCTAAGGGTTGCTTTGTGGCATAACATATGGTCTATTTTCACGAAGGTTCCAAGTGCTGCTGACAAGAAAGGGAATCTGCTCATTGATGGATGGAATATTCTATATATGTCTATTAAGTCTAAGTTGTGATTGTGTTATTGAGTTCTATGGTTTCTTTGGTCGATTTTTGTTTGGAAGATCTATCTAGTGGTGACAGCAGTGCGTTAAAGTCACCCAGAATTATTGTGTTGTAGTCTATATGATTCCTGAAATTGAGAAGAATTTGCTCGATGGACACAGATGCACAATTGTTTGTGGCATAAATATTTACTATCGTTATGTCTTCCTGATTTATGGTTCCCTTAAGCAGTATGAAAAGTCCTTCTTTATCCCTTCTGACTAACTTTGACTTGAAGTCCACTTTACCTGACATAAGGATGGAAACCCCCACTTTTTTACTGAGTCCATGTGCGTGGTAGGTTTTTTCCCATCCTTTCACCTTTAGTCTGTGGATGTCTTTTTCTAGGAGATGCGTTCTTGCAGGCACCATATTGTTGGATCTTTCTTTTTAATCCATTCTGCCAGTCTATGTCTTTTTATTGATGAGGTTAGGCCATTAACGTTCAGGGTTATTATTGAAATATGATTTGTATTCCCAGTCATTTGGCTTATTTTTGGTTTTCAATTTGGCATGGTTTCTCCTTTGAGTGGTTTTTCTCTAAGGTAGTTCCTCCCTTTGCTGACCTACATTGTTGTTTTTCATTTCCTCCTCATGGAATATTTTGTTGAGAACATTCTTTAGTGCAGGCTTTCTATTTGTAAATTCTTTTAACTTTTGTTGATCATGGAAGGATTTTATTTCATATTCAAAGCTGAAGGTTAGTTTTGCTGGGTATAGGAATCTTGGTTGGCAACCATGTTCTGTCAGAGGTTGAAATACATTGTTCCAGGCACTTCTAACTTTAACAGTCTGGGATGAGAAGTTGGCTTCTATCCATTTTGGTCTGTCCCTATATGTAATCTGATGCTTTTCTCTCGTGGCCTTCAAAATCCTATCTTTATGTTGAATGTTAGGCATTTTCATTATAATGTGCCTTGGTTTGGACCTCTTGTGATTTTTTGCATTTTGTGTTGTTAAGACTCTTGTATTTGATTTTACATTTAATTCTTCAGGTTTGGGAAATTTTCTGATATTATTTCATTGAATAGATTGTTTATTCCTTTGGTTTGTATCTCTGTGCCTTCCTCAATCCCAATAATTCTTAAATTTGGTCTTTTCATGATGTCCCATAGTTCTTGGAGATTCTATTCATGATTTCTTACCATCTTCTCTGTTTGGGCAACTTTATTTTCAAGATTAAATATTTTGTCTTCATTGTCTGAGGTTCTGTCTTCCAAGTGGTCTATTCTTTTGGTGATGCTTTCCATTAAGTTTTTTATTTGGTTTATTGTTTCCTTCAGTTCAGGGATTTCCTTTTTTTTTTTTAGAATCTCTAAATCTTTGTTGAAATGATCTTTTGCTTCCTGAACTTGCTCTTTCAGCTTCTTGGTATTATCATTCATTGCCTGCATTTGCTCTCTTATCTCATCCTTTGCTTTGCGAATCATCTTAATCATTTATAATCTGAAGTCCTCTTCTCACATTTCTTCTCACATATTGTCATTGGATTCTATTAATATAGAATCTAGATTCCTTTGGATCATTTTCTTCCCTTGTTTTTTCATGTTGTTCATGTATCTTCCCCTCTAGCATTGCGTATCTGGGGTATTGCAGATTTCTCCCTATAGGCTTATAGTGGCCTATATCGGCTTATATTGATCTCCTCTTTAAGGGGAGATCAATATTAGCAGTGCCCAATTCAGACATTATGCAATCCTAGACCAAATATCCCCTATGAGGACAATAACAAAATTGTCACAATAAACAGAATGAGTTCAAATATTATCTTCAGTAAAACAAACAGATTTACAATAAGGTCTGCAGTTTCAAATGGAGGACAAAGAGGATGCAGAGGGATGTAGAATGTGGCTGTTAATGGGATAAGGAAAGAATATACAGAAGTTCTAGATAATAGAAAGGATGAGAGTGTGATCATAAGATATTGGATGTTAGCATGCTAAAAAGGGAGAAAGAGACTCTGTGGCAACAGGTAGACAAAAGGAAAAGAGAGTAAGAAAAGTAAAGAAATAAAAACTTATAATTTTTTCAATAAGGAGAAAAAAGAAAATCTATAGTATAACAGTCATAGCCTGTTCAGTAGCCTGATGCATGAGAGGTACCTGAAAATGAGCTTCAAGCCTCCAGCAGGCGTCTCATGATGAGATTTGCCCCACCTAATGATCGGAGCTAAGACTTCAAGGATTATCCAAGATAGCCACTCTGGCTTCAAAATGTGTTGGCCAATGGGGAGCTGCAGCTCAGGGTGTGACCGTGGCCAGCAGGAGTTCCTGGAGGAGGGATGCAGTTGGTCAGGCAGGGGTCCTGGAGGTTGGGTGTGTTTGCTGTGGTTGTGGGATCCTGGAAGCCAGTTGCAATCAGTTGGTCTGGGGTCCAGATGATAGGCCACAGTCAGTTGGTCTGGGGGACCTGGTGGCAGGGAGGAGTCAGTGGATGTGAGGGCCCCAGAGGCAGGGAGTGATTGGTGGGGCTGAGGGATCCTGGAGGCGGGGCTCAGTCAGCCCAGAAGGGGTCCTATGGGGCCTGTCTGTTGTCTCAAAATGGCAGCAGCCATGTGTAATCAAACCTGCAGGTACTGTTACAGTGAACTTCCAGGCAACAACAGTCAGCTGGTGCTCCACTAGCCGTTGGCGATCAGTTTGCTGACCCTTTGTCGGATGATCCAGAGGTGAACCTTGTGCACTGGGTGATGGATAGGTGTAAGGCAGGAGATGGACAGGTGAGAGGCAGGCAAATGGCAGATGATAGGCACCTGACAGTGAGCAATCTGCACTCAAAAAAGGCATCAATATGCTGGCAGACTGCAGGTGATCACAGCAGACAAATGGGGTAAACAGCAGGGGATTGATAAGCAGCAAAAAGTGCCTTACCAAGAAATAGATATTCTCTGCCTGAAACCAGAGTTACAGAGCGACAACGAACACAACCTCCCTCTACTCCGCCATCTTGTATCTCTCGGACATTTTCATCTTCTCTCTTGCCTTGAATAAAAGTTACCTCACAATTTTTGTTGTTCTTTTCAATTCTAAATTCAACCTCTATTACACCGTGATTTCATCTTTTAAATCATAATTGTTACTTAAAATTAAATTATTTCCCTTTTGTTATTTTTCTGAATCCTTCAGAAAGTTTCTGTAG